>NC_143014.1:230185024-230395024 GCF_055824585.1 Amblyomma mixtum | reverse complement strand
GTTTCGAAGTTTCCGCTCAGCGGGCACGAACGTGTGCTGAAGTTGTCGGGGAAATAGGCTTTGAATAGGACGCTGTTTCATCAGTATGCGCTGTGCAGTTTTCTGCAGTTTGCGCGGCGGAAAACGTGTCGCAGGCAACTGTGATCAACCGTGGATGAGGCTTCTGGTCCTTTCCCATGCAGTGTACGAAGAGCATGAGCGCTGCTTCTGCAAATGCATCTTTAATATGTGCCTGGCCTAATGAGACGCAGGATGTGGTGGCCCTTCATCGCGATAAGTGACCGATTGAGCCATCATGAATGTTTTTTTCAAGAACTATTATTATGGCTGCAGCAGGCCCTGTATCTAACTGAGAGAAGTGGGGACATGTCGACGTGTGAATCAATGTCAACCGTAGAGAGCTGCCCACGTGAACGAAAATTCAGATGGAGAAGTGGTGGAGCAGAATGACAGTAGAATACCAATGCGGGCGTAGGACAAAAAGTCGCTCAATGCCGACCGCTATGACGTTCTAAGAAGCATAGATAACTTGATATTGCCCATTATTCTCTCCTAAACAGAGTAGGTAACGTTAGAAGCAGAGATAAGTTGTTCAAATGATTATATGGACGTGAAATAGCTCTTATGATTTGGTGGTGCGTGGTAATGAAAGGTATTGTATGGTATGGTGTGGTATGAGTGTTTAACGTCTCAAAGCTGCCCATGATTTATAGATGCCATGGTATACTTCCCTGGATTAATTTCGGCTTGCTGTGCTTCTTTAAAAAGGCACTGAAGAGAACTGGATGCGAGTATTGTTGTCAGAAAAAAAAAACTTATTCGTTGGCCATTTCTGGCAATTCCCATGTTTTTCCGGCATCAAAAGAGGTGTTTATGGCCGAGTATTTTGGATTTAACAATCTTCGCACCTGCTGACCAGGACGGGTTGCTACCAATTTTGAAGCGAATGAGGTGCAGGCTAGCCTCTGGAATCGTTGGCCAAAATTGGATGTTGACTAGCACTTTTTACTTGCGAAATCGGCCAATTATTTCATTTTTTAGACTTTTCTAGCTTAGTAATGTTCCGTTGTAAGTTAGAATGTTCTCTTCGGGATCAGAACGCGTACCCTATATAGCTCTTTAGCCGCCAAAGTGTTACTGATAACCGATCTGTGAACATCAAAGGATCGATGTGTGATCAACCTGAACGGGTTGCGTAAAGCGTTCGGTAACCATTTAAAATTGGTTTACGGTTTGATTTAAGGGGCCTGACGTGCCAAAGTGACTCAGGTTATGAGGGACGCCGACTGAAGGGCTCCGGATATCGACCACCTTAGGTTCTTCAACGTGCACTGATATCGCGCAGCATAGGGGCTGCCACCATTTCGCCTCCATTTCGCATTTTGCCGGCTGGGATAGAACCAACGTCCTGGGGGTCGGCAGCCGAGCACCATTAGCACTGAGCCCCTGTGGAGGCTTTTAACCATTTCAGAGGAAAAATTAAGTTGTTTAAATAAAATCGTTGATAATGAATGGTTATTTCTAAATTGAATTTCGATTAGTAGCGCAATGCTAATTTTCGCTTAGTCGTGCTGAATTTAAAAGAAAGAGGTTTTCGGTAAGGATAGAATGTCCACATTCTTCTTGCCAGCGTGTTAAACCTGGAAGCATTGTTTCTGCCGCGCTCAGCACCACACGGCCCTTGACATCTGCTTACTTCTACCAGAAAGCGATCACGCATAGGAGAGTTCAACGGCTAGCTTGATAAAAAAAAAAGGGCACTATTTTCTGTTTATTCTTCCGTCTATATTATTTTTGCTCTTATATCTCTCTTCGTTGTGCAGAATTTTCCTCGCAGTGAAAGAAAAAGGCACTGTGCGCATTTTTTCGCCGTGGAGCTAATGTCTGTTTTTACTGGATCTGTGTTAGATATACGGACATTACTTGTGTTTTGATCTTCAACGGTGCTGCTGTGCACGTTATCGCCTAACGTGTCCGATGCACGATGGGTTCAATGGTTTGCGAGCCAGACGCTGTGGGCTCTGCGACGGATAGCCACACGCGAGGTGGTGATTCAACGGAAAGCGCGACATCGGTTATCTGCTCGCCTCCTCGGCCACCACCTCTGCCAACAGGCTTGCAGTGCTCCTGTCTTGTGGAAGGACTCGGCGTTCTGCACAGGGCTGACGGCACGCGGCTCTTACCTGTGCTGCCGCTTCTGCCTCATGCACACAAAGCATTTCCGCCACTTTCACTTCCTTTCAAATCATTGCCGCGGTTTGCCTTTCATCGTTTGCAGCATTTCTTCAACCACCGATTCCACTATGGCAGAGGGGAAGCCGGCTGCAAAGATTTCATTAAAAACCATTTGCCAGTGCTATGCTCTTCCCGTACCCTGTTTTGTGTGTGTTCTTTTTTGCGCAACTTTACGGTGTCTCTCAATGTCTATGAAAAAAAAAATTCCCGCCATGGCATACTTGAATGTTCACTGATGCGTTCGCAGAGTCAAGCCTGGTCAAGTAATGGACTGTGCCTTTGAATTCACGGCGTGAAGGCAACCATGCTCTCCAGGTCCGACAGGCCGCTCAAGCCAGGGTCATAGCCCGGACGGAGGCAGCCGCCGCGGTTCAAACGCTACCGGTTTCCTAACAAAACCATTTTCCTCCCTCCATGCGCAGTAACACCCCTCTTTCCCATCCGCAACCGGTATCTTACACTTCAATAAAAGTTTTTATGCAAACACGCACGCGGTCCGCGCCTTTCACACTGTAATACACCTCGCTGCCGTTGTCGTGTGCGCGTTCATCTGTGCATGGGGCTCGGTGTGAAGTTCTGCATGTTCCCACCGGTGAGAAGGATGGGACGCGAAGTCAGCGCCACTGTCAGCAGTCGCTACGATTTTAAAGAAAATTTTAAGTTCTGACTTTTGAAGCGCACAGGCTGCCAGAATATTAGCTTTTTGTGGCCGAAGTACGAAGCGAAACCTGAAAAATTCAGGAAGGAGCTCAGTTAGGGTTTTTCGGTACCTGTAAAATGTCCCCCTTATTTGCACGCCATGATTGTGGGAACGACAGTTTTGGAATTTATTGCACCTACTGTCACTGCGAGAACTAGAACACACAAGAGACCAGCTCGTGCGCTGGCGGCGTGCATTCCTTTCAGAACTCGCGATGATTCGAACGTCTACACTCCGGCGAGGACTACTCCTTTCGCGACAAGGGGCCATCCCCTATGTGTCTCTCTAGGGTGTCCCGGTTGATCCTTCGCTCGTTATGGCAGCTGCGTGGTGGAGTTTCCCGACTGCAGTGTCTTGGTGTGGCGATGTCGTGCAATAATGGGGCTGCTGTAGCGGCAACTTGGACCACAGCGCGGCCTCTGCGCAGCGGTCGTCAGGGCAGCTGCACGTCATCCAGCTCTGCCAGGGCCTCGTTATCTGGGTCCAAAGCTGCGGCAACAAAGACGGAGAACGAAGAGGTGATGACGGCCGCCGCAATCACGCTCCCCCTCATGGCTGTCGACACTGCATAAACTGGAGAGCTACCAGCCTGGCAGAGCCATCGGCCGTCTTCCCAGCGACCGCCACGGTCATCTGGCTCAAAGGCTTCTCTGTTGAGTGTTTAGAACAGACACCAGCATCCAAAAATCGCTAAATTTCTTCTGATATTTTGATAGCATTCGTTCAAAGGTGCAGATATGCCTAAAGTGGGAACAGTGCCACCGTTGGTTGAGTCCCGTTACACAGGGCGGATGGAAATGTCTGCATGTCGTTGTAAATATTCGTGACTAGAGGTTACGGGTGTGAGTACTGTCCTCTTGCAACCATAAGCTACATTCGCTGCACCCGGCTCGAATAAATGCGTTCGTGTCTCAAAAACAGCACTAGTAGCAGTCACTTGCACTCGGTCTAAGCCAGGAATTGATTTCGCCAAACCCAAGGTCATTAGGTACCCTCTCTACATATGTCCTAGCGGCATGTATTTCAATTTGTACTAACCTACTGCTGATACGGTTTGCTTCAGGCATAATAGAAGCAATCGCGCCTCTAATTTATGACAGCTGTCATAGATTTATACAGCGCGTTTCAGCTAACTTGTGCCTAGTTGTAAACAGAGCGCCTCCTACGAAGATCGTAGTGCAGCTTTTTAAGCAGCCGTCTTGACCAGTTCAACATATTGTCATGTGTGAAAGAAACAAAGAAGGTAAATGCATTGAAAAGTTTCCCATAAAAATGGGACTTGAATTTCGACGTCGTCCACACGATGCGAAGACATTCGTTCTCGGTGGGAGAATATTTAGCGTCACCTTTAGACAAAGAGCGACTAGCGAAAGCAATGGCTCGTTCTTCTCCTGGGTTTGAAATGTAACAGCACCCAGAACTGCGTTGTTAGCATTGGTATGAAGCTTAGTGCCAATACGTTTAAAATGCGCCGGATGTGCTAATTAACGGAGAGAAATTAGCTAATTTGCCACTAACTTTAGTGCAAAATAGTCAGTGTTAATATTGCGCACGATACCGAGAGATGCCCGTTAAATTTTTTTCCCGCGGAACTATAGCGTCGTTTCTGTCCCTGAGACAAAAGTAAGTTCCGCGCGATTTAAAAAATAAATGCCCATGAATAAGGGCACCGTATCGCAAATGTTAGCACCCTTAAATGTACCGCGATTTAAAACTCGTTTGCACAAAGCCGTGATGAATAAATGAGCCACTGGTCACAGTGATGACGGTTCCGCACGAGCACAGGCAACGAGAACTGCTAGAATCAGGATGCTGGTAGGAGGGGGGCGTTCACGCCATCGCCGCATGGTTGTCGTTTTACGGTATAGCACGGATAATTTTAGAGTGCTAGCTTGTAGCTCGTTGCCGAATTTCGCACCCTCGGCGTGGGCAGCAGCGGCGCCGTTCGTAGCACGTAGTACGTATCATGGCAGTGCGCCTAGGTGTTGCCAATTCTGGGCGCGTGGCGTTGCGGCGTGGCGTGGCGTGTTTGTTCAAGCGTGTGCACTGGATGTGGTGACTCGTCGCGCTGAAAACTTGTCAGCGCGCCGAGACGATGCGAGGCGTGTAATGGCAGGGCGCGTTGCGGAAGAATTACTTGCTTTCGCGCCGCAGCTAACGCTCATGCATTCGTGTTACACATTCGCAACCGTCTTGCGCCTCTTTTGCCCTCTTACGTGGTTGCGCCCATGCTGCAGCATCGTTATCCCAGTTGAAAGTAATTCCCGCTCTTGCCGCGCAGTTATCGCTGTTACAGTCTGTCCGCTCATTCGCTGTGGCTTTGTTTAACCAGGCTCCTTCACATGGGTGCGTTTGAGAGAGGTTAACATCGCGATGCCGAAGTGCCATAGTCATACGACAATTTTATTATCTCGCGGGCTTAATTTTACTCTCAAGAAAAGAAACTACGCTATTGATACTGTGAAGGGAAAACTTAAATGAGCATTCATGAAGACGCTCTCCCGTTTTAAACTGAACATTTTGCGCTAGAGTTCACGATAAAATGTTAATTAATTAATTATTATCGAATCACTTTTTTTTGGAAACCATGGTGACCAGGATATCATCCTGCAGTAGTATACTCTTCGTAACCTGGTTGTCATATTTTAAATCTCGGAAAAAGTTTGCTGAAGAACCCCGTATATTATCGGCAAAGTAGAAACCGACGGCACTTCTGTGAAGACGTCTGACAGCAGTCCAGATTTAAAATGATGGTGCCACTGCGCTGTTCTGTACACGGGGTAATGATGCGTTCAGTCAGATTTTTTAAACAATACCCGCCGAGCGCCGGTGCTTCAGGGCCTCTCGTCGAAGCAGAGCCGAATGTGGGTGGAGGCAACGGCACGGGCACAAATCCTGTTTTAGAAGCCGGATATTATTAAAACATTTCACGGCTGTACCTTGTAGCAATGGCTATCAATTCTTCACGGATCCAGGGCAAGCTCCAGCCCACGAATCAGCAATACACGCGAACCGAAAGCGTCAATGCGTTTGGAATCAGATAGTGGCACCAGTGTAAATGATTCGTAGCTGTTTTAGGCGTTAAATTCTAGGCTGAGGCTAAGAGTCGCCAGCAGAACGCACCTAATCGTACACAATAGTGTGTAGAGAAGTCTATTTAAAGTGCTTTTTTTTTGTAAGAGCGTGCGCTCCGCATGTACCTCCAATTTCGTCGGCGCTATGCAAGTTACGCAAATCTCTCAGTATGAATGGGCGAGGCCTTTCGGCGGTTCCCTTGCAGCTCAAGAAGGTTGGGCACTGCACTTCTAATTGCTTTTTTTCTTTTATGCCCCAGCATGATATGGCACAGGGTGTCGTCCTCTTCCATCCCGATGTAACTGATGGAGCTGTCTGCAATGCTCTGCGAGCCTATGCTGCCGCGGATGCTGAACGCTACGCACAACGACGAAAATTGAGCGAAGTGTGCTTAACCTGCCAAGAGAAGGGTAGCATAGGCAGCGCCTGGGCATGCCACAGAGAACCGGAAGAAGTAGCAGTGAACTTAGGTCATAAAGGATTACTTACTGATCAAAGATGGGAGCTAAACAGTTGAGCGGACAGACGTAACGATGACGAAGGGGTTGGGACGAAGGGACGAAGGCGATAGATGATTGTTTATCTGTTTTTACTATGTCTGCAAATCGTATTTTCTTTTAGCGTTCGCGTTTAAAAGAAAAATATATTCTCTAAGGCTACAGTTTGTGATGGCTGTTCATGCGACAGTACTATAGAAACCTAGAGAAATTGTTTCTGCCTCGTTTTTCGGCAGAACAATCACAGTCTCATTTGTTTTACCACCCTCGAAACAATTTCAAGCATCGGAGAGTACACCACCTAGTGCACCGAAATAAAATGTGCGAAGGCCCATGGATATTCTTATTCCTATAGTTTCCTTGTTCTAATGTTACATGCTCTCGAACAGCATTCTTCTCAAGAAGGAGAAAAATGGCAACTTCAAGCACCTTTTTTTTTTTTGACATGGCAAAGGAATCAAATATACGACCCCTTCAGCACATGATATACGAACCGCTGACTATACCTTGTGAAGCAACCGCAGTTTCCTGTGCCCATTTGGTTCGCGCGCTTGCACAGACTAGACAAACGATTTAGAGCTGAAAAGAAAACAAAGCAAAAAAAAACTTTTGTTACAGGGGACAAAAAGACAACCTTTGTCGTAGCTGACAGGGTCATAAGTACGACAAAAAGGTCGCAGTCATAGCCTACTCACACAGAGGATTTAGCAGAATTTAAGAAACTTAGGAAGGCTTGTCTAAGTAGATGTTCTTTTTTCGCCTCTGCATCGCTTGTCAAGTCTCTGCAAGCGCGTGAATAAAATGCGTAGCGGTGCTACACAGGCAGTCTGCAGCGGTTCGCATCATGTTCTCCAAGGGTCGTATATTCCATTCTTTTGTGATGCATATGCACGCAAAACCGGCAGCTGCCTAAATGTGAGCTTAAAGGTGCACTGAAGAGGAATCTGAACTTGTCTTTTTGCCGCGTGAACTCGATCTACACGTTCCGAGCTTTCTTAGAAACTGCGATTTACTGCCCTGTGTGGCCGATTTCCCCAATTAAATCGAATTAACGTCCGGCTCCCGCCTTTTTTTTTTGAATTCTGCCTCGTACGATGGGCGGAGTCGACCAACGCGTGGAGCGCCTTTCACCCAGTCCCGTGGCGGCTTGCCGCTCTGCCATCGGCGGAGTAATACGTAGTAGTCCGTAGTAGCAAATATTCCGCGCGTATTTTTATTTTTTGGGCTTATTTTGCGGCTATATTATCTGCGAATGAAACTATTTATTCATGGAAACCTAAATAACAAAACAAAGCGAAAGCAAAGTCTCCACGGGACTGAGTGAAAGGCGCTCCACGCGTTGGTCGACTCCGCCCACCGTACAAGGCAGAATTAAAAAAAAAGGCGGGAGCCGGACGTTAATTCGTTTTAATTGGGAAAATCAGCCACACAGGGCAATAAGTCACTGTTTCTAGGAATGCTAGGAACGTGTGGATCGAGTTCCCGCGGCAAAAAGACATGTTCAGAATCCTCTTCAGTGCACCTTTAAAACAGAGCATAGCTGCAAAGGGACAAGTGAGATTTCAGAAAACCTTGGTATTCACTGCCTCTATTGAGGATGTACAGTCTTTGTCAAAAGTAACCAGGCTCCATGGTTTGCTTCTCGCTCGTATAACATAGCCCTCACGGCGTCCCTAAAGATCAAAAAGTTCTTTGAAGGTGAGGACAGGGGTTCTTCTTACCATACAGAGATTTAGAGCTTGATGGATGCCATAATAGCTTTAATATACGACCGAGAATAAATACGTTCAGCTTGGTTACTTTTGACAAAATCTGTACACCTGAGTTCCGAAACCTAAGCGTGCGATGGAGATGCGGAGAAAAAAATCACTTGAGATTTTTCTGAGTCAGCAAAAATAACCACCCTAAAGTATACCCTACGCCCTCCATAGCTATTCTTTATAAGGAATTGATTTTTTTTATCAGATACGGGGTGATTATGTTTCCTTTCGCGCGTGATTACTGCTGCCAAATGTCGGGTTATCCGTGTCCCTCCTTCTTCTTGTTTTGACGATTTCTGTGTGATTACCCAATGGTCAGAGCAATAAACTTTAGTTGGCAGTTCAGCGCCCGTGTCCCCTTTACCTTGTCTTTCCTTCCTTTGCCTACTGTACATGTGATGTGTTCGTTCACCGACCAGCAACCAACCACCTCGAGACATCATTCCTCCAAAGCAGCGTAGAACATTCGATGGTTGTTACGTCAGCAGGAGACTTCCAACCTGGCGTTTGTGGACACAAGAAGTGTTTATTCACAGCAGAGTGACGCCCATTTAGTGGCCGCTCTTTCGCGAGCTCCGAAGTCAACTCTCCTTCAGATCCAGGGTGGCCGCCGGAGACAGAGTAGAGAAAAAAGGGAAGGCTATTCCGGCGGATCAGAGAGAAAGGACGCGTGCACCCGTTCTGTGGTTCGACGTACATAACACCATGGCATATAATTTAGCAGAAACGAAACAAAACTCGAGAAGGGATTGTAGATGTTGTGTGTGTAAAAATGGCGACGTAAAGAGAAAAATTTCTATAGGTGAAATTTCGAAGTTTTTTGTTTTGTTTCGCAGCTGTTTCTTTCCTTCACATTAGCCTAATGCTTTGCTTGCTCCGTTGCCTCCACCTTGCTTTTTACTGGCGAAATTTAAAGCTAATCTTTGTTGTGACTGCTTGGCTACTAGTTATGTCCAGAATTCTTGGACAAAAATTTTGAATATGGCAATATTGTATGGTACTGTTATCGAAAAGTTGAAGGCAATAATCCATTCTTCCAATGCAGAGCAAAATCTTGTAATGTTTTTCCATCGCTTGTATCGAGCAGCTAAAGCTGCCGTAGAAGACATATAGGGAACGTTTTTGATGACAGCAAAAAGGCTAATAGCCAAAAATGCGAGCCTGATGACGGGAGATCGGCGGATATATTCATTACTCTAGTAAACTCTTTATATATATACATACACAAAGGGGTCCCAACTAACTTGGACCAATATTTAAAATAAAAACCTAAACGTTCTTCAGAACTGAAATTGCGTGGATGTTGTTAGGGTTTATCTAAAGTTACACTAGCATTCTTTTGCTCGACCTAATGGAAGAATTAGTGGAGGTAAATTGATTAACTCTTTAAATATAGCTTGAAACGTTCAGGCGCCAATAGGAAAGTGGTGGAGCTCCACAAATATTAAGGCGAAAGCCTGTAATGCCTGTTACTGTCGTTGGCAGCCGTGTCGACAGATGTGTCCGCGTTTCGGCGTCACTACTTAGAAGAAGACTGTGTCGAGGCTGGGAATCGAACCAGGACCTCAAGAATTTGAAGCGGAGACGCTACCGCTCAGCCACGAAGGCTGAGGGTTTGAGCATGAATAAAGGCGCATGTAGTGCATGCATGGGTTTTATAAATAAAGTAAAAGAAATAAAAACAAACATAAGAAAAGAATCAAAAATAAAAATAAAACTAGGGAAAGAAACAAAGACAAAAATAAAATAAAAAATAAAATATGAAAAATAAAACTGAGATAAAACAAACAGTGCGCCAGCAACCGCTTTCGCCTTTCAGCCCTTTAGAGAGCCAAAGTGCCCCCTCAATTTTGGTCCAACCCAAGCACTTCCAACGAGATAGGCTTAGCGTGATCGCTTTTATTCGGGAAAAACGAAAGCCCGCCGAGTTTAAAAAATACCACGCGACAGCGCGCTTCGTGCGTCCGAATGCGCCGCAATTACAGCGCTCTCATCCATGCTTTGTAAAAACATCGAACGCGCCGTGCTTTCTCCTCGCTTACGAGAAAGGGCTTCCACCTTTGCTTGGCTCTGACATTACCGGCAGCGGATGGGGACGGCGCTCCGATAAAGCGCTTCGTCATCAGCCGCTCGCCAATGTCGCGGAAGAGCACAATTATCGCCGCAGAAACGGCAGCCGCGCTTTCTTTCAGTTGGCGCCCGAACCCACTGGCATTTATCTTGGAACCAAGCGCAACGCGAAGCTCTCGTGGGCAGCACGAACGGAGCGAAACGAACGATATTTTATTGCGAAAGCAATACTACGCCAGGTCTAACTGCTCGTCGCGTGGTCCGTGGACCCCACTGCTCCTCGAGGAGCCGCCGCCGCGCCTAACAGATGGTGTGACGTCAGCCTCTCCGTTGCTATGGCGACGCGTGACGTCAGCTTGCTCTCTCCACCGCAGCCAGGAGGAGCCGGTTGTGCCGCGCTCCTCGAGGAGTCTGAAGTCACCGACGAAGAGTCTGTATCTGAACCTAGTTGCTCTACTGCTTCTGAACAGTTTAACTCTAAGGCGACAGCCAAACAAGCCAGGAAGAATGCAAGAAAGAGGTTACAACGTGCCCAAGAAACGGAAGAACAACTAGAAGAACGATAGCGGAAACGACGAGAAGCCGAAGCAGGTAAACGAGCAGTATCGAGTTCACAAGCTGGGATTAGGCCAGCTAAACGTAAAAAAAGCCAAGCGGAAACCATATGCCCAGGAAACAGAGGAATAACGAGAAGAACGTTTGCGAAAATGACGAGAATCAGAAGCAGCTAAGCAAGCCACTTCAAGTTCAGAATGTCAGTCCAGCCGTGCTATAGGGAATGGAGCTAGGAGACCAAGGCGTGCCGAGTAAACAGAAGAACAACGGGCCGAACGTCTTGAAATGCGGAGGAGGAGAGGCTTTCGCAACCAACCAAGTTTAACGAGAGCTAAACCGCATCAATTTTTTCACAAAGCATGAATGGGGGCGCTGCAACTGCGGCGCATTCGGGCGTATGGAGTGCGCTTTCACGTGGTATTTTTTAAATCCCCAGGCTACCGCTTTCACCGAATAAAAACGACCACGCTGAGTCTATGTCGTTGGAAGTGCCTGGGTTGGACAATATTTGTGGGGCTCTACGACTTTTCTATTCACGCCTGAACGTTTCAAGCTATATTTAAACAGTTCATTAATTTATCTCGACTAATAATTCAAGTAGGTCGGGCCAAAAATGGCACTGTAACTTTTGACAAACCTTACAAATATATATATACATATATCTTTATGAAAAAGGGCGTTCATGAGGTCTTTGCTGGGTGAGCGTTCTTTTGCGGACACAGCGGCGCGTCTAGTAATAGCTCGCCCATTCTTTTTTTCACTGAAATATGGTTTGGTTTAGTGGCGTTTAACGTTCCAAAGCGACTGAGGCTATGAGAGACGCCGTAGTGAAGGGCTCTAGAAATTTCGACTACCTGGGGTTCTTTAACGTGCACTGACATCGCCTAGCACGCGGGCCTCTAGAGTTTCGCCTTTAAGAAATTCAGCCGCCGCGGCCGGGATCGAACCCGCGTCTTTCGGGTCAGCAGCCGAGCGCCGTAAGCACAGAGCCACTGCGGCGGGTCTTTTCTCTGAAATATGAGTGGATAACAACACACATCAGAAGTAACGTCTTGGATATATTTACGGTTTCAGGGCGGAGTATTTTAGCCTGTCTATGTCGTACATATTTCGCCTCATGCAACTAGCCTTTTTCTATATAGTGTGAACGAGGTGGATCTCCTGACCCGCCCTGTATGGCATCCGGATGGGCGTATTGGGTGAAAGAGGCGCTTAGAGTTTCCGGGTTCGAGAACTTTTGATAATTTGTAAAAAAAATGCGTGCTTCAAATGGTGACATCAGGGATTACAATTGAATTTAAAAACGCTTGGTTTTCTTGTGTGACTTACCAGCTTAGCGGGATTTTGTGAACAAGCCTCAACATTAGTCGAATTAAACACTTCCATGCATTTTAATCCATTATTCCTTTAAGCAATTATTTTTGCTCTAAGAAGGAACAAAAATAAATTCGTGTGCGGCTTGCTGAACGTATTGTCAGGAAAACTAGTTCCTATCGAATTTACATGGTGTTATGCAAGAGTATTCCACGCAAGATAGCCACTCACCTGATTTAAGGAGTTGAAAGATGCAGTGTCTGTTTCTTTTGCTATCATTATTATTTGGAAGGCGTCTTAGATTATGCCATATTGTTGCCATATGCTTCAGAGGTTTTGATATCAATCGCGAGTTTGATATCAATAATTGACTCCCTGCTTTAAAGAGCTGCCTTTTCACGCAGTGGGCCGTGCTTAATAAAAGGGCGTGCTCTGCTCATTGCTCCACACATCATAGTAGCGCCTCTAGCCGCCACCATCGTTCCGGCACTTGGCCGACGCTGCGGGAAGTTGTATTAACTGAGCAAAAGCGCTTGTGCGCCAAATTGTGACAAGCCATTTCCGAAGACTCCACGCGTGGTTGCGCCCTCTTCCATGCTGCTATCCACTCCTTGAGCTGCGTTGTCAGTAATGAAAAGAGGGGCATGTAGGCCGGCCACGTTGGTGAGCTCGCCACCTTTTCTCGTGGGGACTCCACACAAGCTCTGCGGGGACGCAGACGCCACCAAAGACCTCGGGCAATTGCTGCGAACGGTCGCCGTTAACATATTGAGTGAGTTTCTGCAAACCTGTATAGGCCTTTGAGCATCATTTCCTGCATTGTGAGTGGACAACAGGGCAAAAGATAACCCATGTTCATAAAAGCAAGTCTTATACGGTTATGGTGATTATCTCGAGACGGTAGAGGAGGCCTGGTTGGATGGTTGCATTCTTGGATTGAGAACTTATTCTCATTTGAAGGCTTCCACACCGAGTACAACACATGGCATCTCGGAACCATTTCAGCCGACGCCTACAAATGAAAATGTAGAAAGCTGGTTTGACTTGAGTCATCGGATAGCGTTTGGCGCTGCAGTTACGTAAGCAACGTGCCATTCTGCCTGTAGTTGAATTGTAGTAGTTGAGTTTTCGCTGCTGTAGCCTCGAAGGCATAGACGGATATCACCCCTCATTTATATGAGATCAGAGGGGAATTTCCCGGCAATGTCGACGAGAGGAGTACGTATTTACGTACTCTTATAGAAGAGTACGTATTTTTTTTCTCCAGACTGCCTTAACTTCCTCCTCCTGAAATTGCCTTTGTGCGTAGCTCTCGTTGGGGCTGACCTCGTTTGTCGACGACGTAACCTTGACTGGTTGCTCCAGAGGCGGTGGGCCTGCCAAATACGGCCCCAAAATTCACCCATCGTTTAATTCTTTGCACTTTCCGCTCGTCCAGCTCGATATCGTTTTGTTTGGTGCTTATTCTAAAAGTCAGAAATGTATGAGAGCTATGAATATTTGTGCATCGATAGAGATGCAGTCCTTTTTCTTTGAGCGCAAAATGGCTAATCTATTACTCAACATCGACTGCATGCCTAAATTCTTTTCTTCAAAAAACACTTTCTTCGTATTGTAAATTAGTGTATGTTTATAATATAGGTTGCTTCACGTTTCGCAAATTTTTTGTGATAGAAACAAGGATCTTCCAAAAGCATCCTTTGCAAAGCAACAGCATGCATGCGTCAAATAGGGTAAAGCAGTTGTCTCGCGTCAGCTAGTCATTTAACTCCGAAATTCTTGCTGGATCTTTAGACAAGTGGGCGATATTACCTTCTAAAGAACGCAAAAAGAAAAATCTGACAAGGAGCAGAATCTTGAAACCTTGAGAGCGCGAAGACTGCCAGTTGTGCACTTTGCAGCGTAGAGACAGCAATCCCATTCACTGAGACAATTGCACTGAAGTCTAAAATACTTAATACTGGCTGCACAACCTTATTTGCGGAGCGAAAATGAGAGGACAATATCAGCACCGACCCGAAGGAGAAATGCGCCGCTAAGAACATCACTGAAGAATTAGGCTGTTTTGTGGTAAGTACGCATTCGTGGAGGTTCCGCGTTATCTACGTTTTCAGGTCTAAGCAAGTGAACGAGTCAATATGAGCAGGCATAAAACAGGTGAACTGTCTGAGATTTTCCAAGGCTATCATGCTCATCAGGTACAATGTGACCGGACACGGCCGTTGGCGGGTCTCGACATGTATGATTTTCGACAAATCGGGGGCAAAGCGGTTTCCAGCTTCAAGTACATAATCTCAAATCATTTGTGTCTAGTCTCAGTGGCGTGGCAGCAGGCGCGCAGTCGCAATAAAGAAAATGATAACACGTTGCAAGATTGAACTCCAGCATCACCACTTTCCCTATTGTCGCCGTAGTATGTACCGTGATCGTCTGCAGCCTAAGGGCAACGAGACGAGGCAAGCGCTGGGGTTGGACACCCTCTTGCTGGCGGGATTCTCTGCTATCACTCCGCTGCGGTCCTCATGTTGTGCTAGCGGTGAGCTGCGTCATCCGTGGGTGCTCGTACCGCGTGGCATGGGACGCCAGTTTCGGTCCTTTATCTGCAGTGCTGCGGAGCTCATGTAGCACAAGCCCCCATGGCGATCCGGCAGCGGAGTGTACGGCTATGTGGACGGGTCGATGGCCAGCTCGGACGATAACCAGCACGAGCACGGACAGTAGCTCTGCAGTCCCGCTCGCATGCAGGACAGGGGTAGTAATCTTCTCAGAATGATGTGTAGCAAGACGGCGGACTCCTGCAGCAGCGTACGGAGATTCAGGAGAAGGAGTTGGTCATATTCATTGTGATGGGCATGCAGTGAACGCCGGCTCTTGTGACAACTCGGCTGAGTCCACGGTCGGCTCCAGCTAGGACAGACCCTCTGGTGATAACGACCAGGATGTTTTTCACTGCCGTTAGGTGTAGGCACTTTGCATTGATGGAGCGTGGCGAGGACCTCCGTGTGTGGAGAATCCCGGCGGCGCCTGAGCTGCACAAAGATCAGAACGTTTTGAGGGGAGTCTGTGAGGTGAAGAATCGCGACTACGTCAACATGAAGAGTGTGCGTACCTCCTATGATAAATGGCCTCTCGCTACCAGGGAACCATAGATGGAGAAGGAAAGGGTATAGTTCCACTGCATCCCTTGCTTTTCGAGGTCGGGCCTGGATGAATAGCGGCGCGTCATGGAAGCCGGGATCACAGCTGCAGTGACCAGTAGAGAAGGCCCTCTCCATGCTTGGGTACCACCAGGGGGTGGTGTGTGAAACCAGGTTCCGAATGGGCAGGTTCTGTAGCTGTGCCGAGCGTCGACGTTTCCGTCGCGTAGCCGCGCCGGGACCATCAGTGCTCTATCAACGGAGCATTGGGACGTCGTAGCTCTGCGTTTGAGTGGTAGCAGCATGGAGTGACTCTCGTCGGTGTCTTCGTGCGATGCAGTGAATCAGACGCGATTCTCGAAACCTCAGATTCAGTCCACGACCAGCATGGAATATTCAGTGGGTGACTAGACCCGAGACAAATCACGCGACACGGACGCCGCGTGGTGCAGTGCACGGGAACGAAAGCTGACCTCCTCTTCCTTCTTTTCATCCGTGCAAACTCAAAATGTGTCAACGGAGCGTTGGGACCTCGTCGTTCTGCTTTAAGGGAGAGTAAAACGGCTGTACATGAGCAAAACGCAAGACCGACATGAAGCCCCCAATTGCTGTAACACCTTTGAAGTAAAGCCCTCACCAGGTAACATGCACACGGTACACTATGCAGGAAGAGATGCAAAACATGAAAAAGTAAAGAAAGAACAATAGAAACACACTATACACAGAGGAGGCAGGTCGGGTTGGAGGCGTCATGAAGAAAACAGTTACAGAATCCGATGGCGACTTCAGAAGTAGCCTATCATTCAGGTGCATAGACCCAACCCATTCGAAGGTGGAAGCCATGGCACTCGCAGTAACCACACAGAAAAAAAAGAATATAATCAGCATTCCAGAGAAACATGCAGGAACTACATCAGGGGCAGGATAGGGCAGACAGACAGGAGGATCTTGATGGATATAAACGAAGCCGAAAAGCGAGCAAAGCTCATATGGACATCAGCGCGTAAGTCCGTAGAGAGGAACCGAGGCACACACCAAATCCCGAGCACTCGTATGTCCGGAACCCCAAAGCAAGGACGAGCAAAACTACTCAAACACGCTGACCGCATAGTCTGAAATCCTATAGCACTAAGACTAGACAGAAGGAAATACGCGCCACTAGAAGAGCTCCACAAGGAACAGGAAATAACAGCGAGAAGAATAGAAACGCATACGAAATCCAAAAAGACTTCAGTTACTCTGCTCATAAGACTATCAGCCGCAATCTGCACACTGTGGAATAGAGGCAGACCTATACGACATGATATGGGCGTGCCGAAACAACAGAGAAACAGTGGTATGTTTGGTAGCGCAAGACGCCACAAGGGACAAAGAAAGACGCACACAACACAGGTGCGTCTTTTTCTGTCCCCAGTCCCGTTTTGCGTTACCTCACATACCATGAATCACAGTTACCGACCTGCCCAAGTTTCTACCCTACAGAAATAGCAGCCGGCGCAGTAGCTACGGCGCTCGGCTGCTGGTCCAAAAGACGCGCGATTGACCCCGGCCGCGGCGGTCGCATTTCGATGCAGGCGAAATGCTAGAGGCCCGCGTGCTGTTCGATGTCAGTGCACGTTAAAGAGCCCCAGGCGGTCGATATTATCCGGAGCACTACACTGCAGCGTCTCTCATAGCCAGATACGCTTAGGGATGCTAAACCACAAAAACAAGCAAACAAACAAAAATGGAAAGGATAAATGAACGGTCGATTCAGCGTTGGGGGAAATGCTCACCAGCTCAGACAGAAAAGTTCAGCAGGCGCTGACGGAAATGGCTAGAGCAGCTACAAGATCCAAAAGAATCCCTCAATAGGGAGGCACCCTCCAGTTTTAGGAGCAATTAAAGTATTTTCATCGTCATCATCTGTCACCCCGAGATGCCTGCATGAATTGTAATCTTTGGGCATTTTTTCACATTTCGAGCATTTATTTCTGCATATAAAAACGATAGTCCATTTGTGGCGGTCGTAAGTTTTCAGGAAAGAAACCATTACCTGTTGGCTTATGTTTGAAAAAGCGAAGGCAGCGAGAAAATGCACAGTAATGACGACTAGGTGGCGCTATACAGTATTTAGTTTCACTTAGATTGTCACTCAAGATCCTCTTTCAGCTATTTAAACTGTATACTTTGGCTATATGAAGACAATTCGCCCCTTTCAAAATCACACTCCTCTTTAAGATACGCGGTAACTCTCTCAGTCTCGGTTGGCTTCTGGCAAGGTAGCTAAGGGGTCCACCGTGAAGTGAAACAGTTACAGCGTGTTTCCTTTCCTCAAAACAATTTTGTCCATGGCGGCCAGCCTGAAGCCCTTCAGTCCCTCTCCACTGCTGCGGTGATCGTTATGTGGATCCTTTGCCATGCTGGGATCGTGGCAATTATCTATGTCAATGAGCTAAGGAAGTGAGATTTGCCGAATGGACTCGAAAGCGGCAGCGAGCACGTCCCAGCTCACGGCTCTGGTCCTCCTCTTCCTGTCACATTGGCGCTGCAGCACGCGCGGACCGACGGTTCGAAATGATTCGAGCTGAATCGAGAATACAAGGGGAGAGAGACGCAGCTTAGCACGTGCAGCGGCCCCTACTCCCTTCCTTAGCGCCGCCGCGCGCTTCTAGAAATTTCGGGGCTGATCTTACACGGTTCTCTTTCAAGCTTCGTCGAAATAAGTAGACAGGCCCCGGCTTTCGGAAAGCCGTGTAGAGCGATCAGTAAGATCAAGTGCTACTTATTGCATCAGCTTGGGTATGTGAACGTTATTCGTTCAGTCAGCTTTAGTAGCTGAGAGTGAAGCTTCTGTTTTTGTTGTGTCCGTCTATTTCTGTTCCGTTGTTGAAGGTTTACAAAGTCCAGTGTCTCTGTTCCTCTGTGTGTCATCCGTTCGTCCATCATCTGCAAGACTGTCTTCTACACGCCCCCACCAAATCACGTGAACCTTGAAGTAGCGAGGCGGAGAAGAACGCAGACTTTATTCCTCCCTCAACTATTGAACGCAGAAAAAAATCTCCAAATGGAGATGGATAGAGTTTCCTCTGTATTTTCACACGGTACATACACTGTAAAAAACATGGTGACTAGGCACTGTGTTTTCATCATTTCTACCCTGGGAAGACATCCGGCTTGAGTTCATTCATCGCGTGAAAAAAGAGAAGCTCCGTGTGGGAACAAACTTCCTTACGCTGCGTGTGTGTTGGGCCTCAGGTATGAGAGTCCCCTCGTGTGCAGAATAGTAAGAAGCTGTCTGGTGCATTAATCAGTGAGCAAAGGAGGAGGAATGCTTCAGATAAAGAAAAAAAGGAGGCATAACTTTCACGATCATATAGGAGATTCACTGTATTTGCCTGAATGTAACGCGACCATAGTGGCAACGCGAAGGTCGACATTGCGAACGCGCTTCCTGCGGGCGCGACCACTCTGCTACATGTATACCATTTCTATGTTTTCCTCCTCCAATAATGCCCATTCCGGCGCTGCAGGCAGGTGAATAAAAAAATAAAGAAATAAAAACATAGGCACGACCGTACGGTCACCTGTGTTTTTCGGTTCCTTGACCTTCTGTAGAAGGTGCTTTCCGATTGCGCGGCTTGTATTCTGCGCTGCGTGCGCCCACTTTACAGTTGTTTCCAACGCAGTCCTTCTAGCACTGTAGGAGGCGCCACGAAGAAGAGGCAGAAGACAAACCAGAATTGCTCGTGGGATTGCGTTCTGTGTTCTTCCTCCGACGTCAGATCATTCGAACGTGTAGACTACTACCAGGACTATTCCAATCGCCAGAAGTGACAGTGGGCTATAGACCACGTAATAGCCGTCCGCTCGCAACTTTGGTGGCATCATCCCGAGTCCTCACTCCAATGTCTTGCAGTGGCGCCACCGAGCAAGCATTGGCCCGCTGCACTATGAACTGCAGCCAAAGCTCGCCCTTTGCGAGGTGGTCTGGTGGGCGGACGGCTGTCGTCGAGCTGTGCCAGGGCCTCGGCGTCTTGGTCCGACGCTGCGACAGCAGACGCGGTGAACAAGGCGCTACTGACGGCCGTCGCCACCGTGCGCCCGGGGAATGGCCACCGAGACAGCATGCACGGCAGAGCACCGGGCATGTCAGAGCTGTCGGCCGTGGTGCACTGACGTCGAAGGCTTCCCTGCAGGTGAGGTTTCTGAACAGGCAGCTGCAGTGAGAAATCACGCGATTCGAAATGACACGTCGGTCGTGTCAATTGATCAATATTCCACCGCGGCAATACTTGATAACTTGGGAGAAAAGGGGGGGGGGGGGATAAGGGACTATAGTAATATATTTAGGAAGATAGCAACGTGCATTTTTTAGCCAATGGTTTTCCTTCTAACGGCAGGCAAGGAAAAAAAAAAGCCTGACGTAAGATAGTTGTCGCAGGTTTAATAAAGTCCCAGGATGCGTTAATACGGACGCAGCTGTCGTCTATGTTTTCTCTTCAGATTTCCTACGGCTTGGCAACTGCCGCCGCGGTGGCTCAGTGGTTATGGCGCTCGGCTGCTGACCCGAAAGACGAGAGTTCGATCCTGGCCACGGCGGTCGAATCTCGATGGAGGCGAAATTCTAGAGGCCCGTGCACTGTGCGATATCAGAGACGTGTGATAAAGCTGTGACATCAGAACCTCAGGCGGTCAAAATTTCCGGAGACCTCGAGCTCCTTGCCTCCTCTGTTACTTATTAATGTGAGGGTAAGCATTTAATTAACGCATGAAATAATGGTTTATAATCAAATGCCAATTTATTCATTATTAATTAATCAAACAACAGTCATTAAGTATTTTAATTAAAACTAATCATTAATATCGTTATTTTTTATTATTTTTGCAATTAATTTCTTCCTTAATTTTATTCGGTCATTTCTAGAGGAACTGCTTGTAATTCACCGATTCTGTGATTTACTCACAGTAATTATCGAAGTTAATGGGAAGATTATTTGTTAATTATTTACTTAGTAATTCGGTCATTTAAACTTTCCATTGAATCATTACTAATCATTACGAATGATAATTACATTCTTACTGTATGATCGACAGCTCATGAGGACACGCTCTGTCCACTCTTCCTGTCCACAGCCCTCGGTGGCACACCCCGTCCACGCCACTCATGAGTGAAGAAATGCTTTCACATTAAAATGCATCATATCTGTTTATGCCTTTCTCCCTCGTTATTCTTTTTTTGCTATGTTTTTGAAAGAAGTCGGCCAGTATTTTGGGCAAGAAAAAGTGGCATGTGCACTTAGCCTATAACGGTAGCGTAACGAATGTTCGTTGGATGTATCTCTTTTTATTTTGTATCTCAAGCGTGTAGCAAACAGCATCTCGTTATCTGTGTGTTGCAGCCAACAGCACAGGCTCGGCGCCGAGAAGTACGCCGAGGCAGACGTCTGTCGTGCAGTCTCGGGTTATCCGCCTGCGCCGTGTTGAATATAGGGATAACGTCTGCTGCGCCGATCACTAGCGCCACGACCACCACTACTACCAAGGGGCTGACCGTGGACCAGCCTGGAGAACGGGTCGGAGTGTATAAGCTCGGCAGTTCGGGCATAGTGCTTTCGGCTGCATTTCGCCTCTGACCTGAGTGAGTGGAACATCAAAGGCGCCTGCACATTGTTTTTTTTACGATGAGCTTGCAATCGCTGGAACTATTAGAGGGAACACTCGACATCTCTTAGTCGCCCGAACAACGTCAGGAAGCCGCGGCGCAGCTTTAGGAACATTAGCGCGAGCGAGCTGGCTACAAATTAGTTAACAGTTGCAGATGCACCACGCTCGTGTTCTGGACTGTACTACGTTGCATCTGCTTTGCTGCACTGTCAACAAAGAAGAGCCTTGTCTCTCGCGTCTTCTCTGTCGCGTTGCCTGTTGCTGAATGCGCGACGGCGAAGACGGTGGCTGACTTTTTGTGTGTGTGTCTCGAAAGTGCATTTGGCACCGCCGAACGTGCGTAAAGAGCCACAGAGTAGAATTTTAAATTGGCCTGTATACCAAGAAGCGCGCGTTCTAATCAGAAAGAGTCTACTTTCACGGAAAACGGAGATATTCTAAAGAAAAAAAAAACAGGAAGAAAAGAAAACTCAGGCGTCGCTACCCCCGGCCGATTCCACCCATCTCGCTCTTCTTCTTTCCGCAAGTAAATGCACTCGTCGACTCCGATTGCGCGGATCACAGAGTCAACGCTACTCCGCTATTCACTTCAAAATGGTGGGAATCCGTGTATATTTGTCAGGACATCACCAGTTTGAATCTTGTAGCGGGAAATTTTTTTAATTAGGCTTTCACGACCGTAAATGCGTATTTTGTAACCAGACCAACGTCAGCATGCCCAGAAAGATCCGAAGAATCTATTTATACAGAGAAAAGAGAATTGGATAGGATGCTCCTCTGTGTCGTTTTAAGTACAAAGGACAGCCAGATTTATTTAATCACGTCGTCCGTGCCAGTCACTTTACTTTGAGTACTATGTGCCGGCGTGGTTGAAGTAGCGCTTGTGTAGTGTTTTTCCTGTTTAAAATATTGTCCAGGATATATTCCAGCGCTGGGACAAAACAGGTATAGCAAAGCAACTCTCTCGCTCTCACGGACACCGATGCCAGCATAGTTAAGAATGATGCGCAACAGTTTTTGGCTGCACCGACACGCGTTAGGGCGCATCTTCTCATGCGCGTGCTGCAGACGGCTTTGCGGTGCCATTCATGCGACATCAGATTGCACATTACGCTATATAAAAGTGCATATGCACTGTTCCCAAAGTCATGCGTATCCGCATAGTGTTTCGGTACAGAGGTGGTGTAGTCTGTTGTATTGCTTAGTTTCTGAATGGTGTCTGGAAGGCCATGTAAATGTCGCTTGCAGCAAGTTGTGCAGGAGGCAATGGAGACCTCGCTTCTCCAAGGCTGATGGTGAATGCTCAATATGAGCACCTGCTCCTTGCGCGCAGTTTGATGGAAGTTTGATGATAGTCACATAGTTTCTCGCGTCCATCGAGGCCATACCTGAGCCTTTTCGGATGTCGGATCAGATGGTTGTAGAAGCGGTGCTCCAGAAAACAGTGAGGCTTGACTCTGAAAATAAAGCACGTCACGTCGTTAATGGTGTGCCGGCTTTGCGGTGAGCCGCCGCGGTGGCTCAGTTACGGCGCTCGGCTGCTGTCCCGAAAGACGTAGGTTCAATCCCTGCTGCGGTGGTTAGATTTCGATGGAGGCGAAATTCTAGAAGCCCGTGTACTGCACGATGTCAGTGCACGTTAAAGAACCCCAGGTGGTCGAAATTTCCGGAGCCCGTCACTACGGCGTCCGTCATAGCCTTAGTCGCTTTGGGACGTTAAATCGCTACAAGCCATTATCTTCACGATGATGCTACTGGCTCCTCCTCAATGCCTGTGACGATTTCGCTAAATGTCAGTGGTTATGGGAGGTATCTGCGAGGAATCAGCGCTTGTGAAAGCTATACGGTGCGCTAAATAAATATCGGGCGCAGATTTTCTTTTTCGGACTATACTTTTCCGGTTTAAATGTTTTTCTTTAGAGTCAAATTTAGAATTCTGCGTGTTTCTGTAGATACGTTCCCGATTGCAAAGAGCTGGAGAAGAGTTAACAACGAAATTCAGAGGAAGTTAGTTTCGAAACAGTACGCTCGTTCGCATTTCTCGTAGGCTTCAATGGATATGTTACACGACGAAGCATCGCACTAGGACATGCGCGTTTCGTGTCCATTACTTCCAGTAGAGACAAAGTTGGAGAGTATAAAGGGCGGTATTGTAGGCTACGTAGACGACAGTTTCTTTGGCGAGGGCTACGTGCCACACTTTAATTACATATCTTTTTGTTGCGGCGTAGGCAGATATTTTACACTTTTTTCTCAAAATGCACTTGATGTAAGCGACAAAATTAAGCCTGTCTGTTTCTGTAGGAAAGCGGCAAGGGGACGCTATTGGCGGCCGCGATTGCAGGCGCTCTTGTGCTCGAGCGAGTTATGTGCAATAGACGCTTTCGTAATGCGTCTGTGCCACAGATGGCTGTTGCGGTGCAACTCAGTGCGTTGTTTACTGGTGCGTTGCGGAAATAATTTCCGTGCTTTTCAGCGTAAGTTAGCGCAACAGGCTCGGTGTGCTGTAACCAGCGGCGTATGGCTCTGACTTCATGTAGATCTTTCAAGAGTGATTGGATAGCGAGACTCCACCAGAGGCACCACGTGCAAGACATCCTGGCTCCCCATTTACCCTCTTCTCTTTTCCGAATAAATTTTAACCTGAAGAAGAGCCTGTTTATTCCGAGGAAAAAAAAGTTCTTTAAAATCACTTTTGATTACCTAACACTGTGTAAAATATTCACTGACGGCAACCACGCGCGCTACACTACGCCGCTTTAAGTAGTAAAGATGTCATAACGCCGTGGCGCGTGGCCAGTCTCCTCTATTCATCTCGCTCGGTAGTTCACTGTTTCTCGGGCGTTGCAGTGCGGGGATATCATCCTGTCTTTGCGCCTTGGATAGCCCTCAAGCGTTTGCAGTGGGGTTTAAGTCTGCTGCCACTAGTGGCCAGTGCAATGTCCGTATGCTAAACTGCTTCAGCATTGTGCCCACAACGCCACTGGTTTAGAATGCACTGCGATCGTGTCGAAAAGATATCTGGCAGTTGCTGAAGGGGTCACTGAGCACGCAGGGAACTGGGCTTTCTTGATAGAGGACACTGTAAGCCGATGCACTCTAGCGTCACTTGAAGAGCACAAGGGCTTGCGGAAAATTTACTCGCATGCGTTGCTGTCTGTCGCTAAGGTATGGCTTTTATGCCGCAACAAAATTCATGAGGTGTGCTCCATTCAGTCGTCGTCTTGCTGTTGATGTGGTTTTCATTAGGTCCAGCCTGTTGCGTATTTCGCCGCCGCGGTGGCTCAGCGGTTATGGTGCTCGGCTGCTGACCCAAAAGACGCGGGTTCGATCCCGGCCGCGGCGGCTAGAATTTCTTTGGAGGAGAAATTCTAGAGGCCCGTGTACTGTGCGATGTCAGTGCACGTTAAAGAACCCCAGGTGGTCGAAATTTCCGGAGCCCTCCACTACGGCGTCTCTCATAGCCTTAGTCGCTTTGGGACGTTAAACCCCATAAACCTAAACCTAAACCTGTTGCGTATTTCCTTCGAACTGATGTGTAGATTTGCCGCAACAGGCGACACAATTAGTCTGTTTGTCGCCAAGTGGCTACAGGCCTTGCTTGCATCCAGATACTTCGTCTTACGCCCTGATGAATTGACACATAGCTTTCATGAGCGGCCAGTGTGACTGCTAACATCGATTTGTGCAGAACCTCTCTGGTTGAGCTCAGGGATCCATCTTCTTTCGTCGACTGACACAGGATGGAGGCATTTTTACAGAAGTCAAAGATTGCCACAAGAAGCCGCTTATTACAGCTTTCTCTCTGCAGCATGGTCGTGTAGGAACGTTCACCGTCGAGTGGAAGTCGGGCTTTGGGCTAGAGAGCAAGCCGAGCCTGTGAAAATTTGGGCCGCAGTAACGATTTGCTTATTAGGACTGATATTTCGTTTCGCACATGCTATGTGACTGGTCGAGACAGCATGCCAATGTTGTGCGGACACTTGCGGCTGTTATTTCGAAATGTCCCGCCCGGGTGACGTATGTGGGGGATGGGCAGGATTTTATAGAGATGGCACACTGTGCATGTCACCAGAACAGGCACGCGCCGTTGAGGCAGAAAACACAGCCAGGTACGATGTGAACGTTGTGTTTTCTGCCCCTTGTAAGTTGGCAAGAATATGTCCGATGGTGAACCGGAACAGGCGGGCGACCTGCACAGTAAAACATTCCCGTCAGTACACCGAATGTCGGTCCGCAGTTGTCTACCAGGTTCCCCTCACGTGTGGTAAATTACACATTGGTCAGACCGGACGCTGTTTCAATGACAGAGCGAGAGAACACTTCCTCAATGCAAAAAACAAGTCTGGGAGCCACATGGCACTGCATTGTAACCAACCCCGTCACGATTGTCGGCCTATGTTTTCAGACACCAAGTTTCTGGCGACCGCAAGGAGCTAAATAGAAAGGGAGGTTATTGAAGGTTTTTTGATTGAAAAGGCAGGGGACGCGTGCATCAGCAGCCCTTCTGTCTGTTTACATGAAAAAGAAAGGTCCTTCCTGAAATGCACGCGATTCTTGCGTTTTAAGCGCTAGACATCCCGACAAACGGTTTTCCCCGCACCTCTCCTTATTGTGTTTTATTTTGCGTTGTTTTGTTTGTTGGCCTTATGCGGAACGTTTTCTCCCCTGTCTTTCAAAGACTTAATGTTTTTACCTACTTAATTGCTTGGCCGGTGGTGGTTCTTGTTACTTCTTTAGTTTCTCTTTTTACGATTGTCACTTTTGCCGTGCGAGTTTTTGGTGCTTTTTTGTGTTTTTTTCGCTTTTAGCCTGCTGACTGTGCCTACTGCCTAGCAACTTTTATTTTTCTCGCCCCTTTTTTCATCGCCATTTTATCACGCATTTTCTCATGCTTATACGCCTTCTCGACCTCTTAAATGTTTTTATTTAGCCAAAAGATTCCGTTTTGCTTTGATGTAATCATTTTCTTGCCTATCTGAACTGTAGTTGTCAAAGGCTGCAGCTGGGTCATGTACATCTTTCATCTGTTAGTCCTTCTAACATTAGTTTAGTAATGCTATAGTTTGATGGTGCATGCACATTTCATGAGCTCTTTCGAGCTGTGTTATGACTCGCCAAGCGTGTGAGGCGTCCCTTCGCGGTGTCCCGTGGCTGACAGTATATCACGTGGTCCAGAAAATTAGTATAAATCTGTGCTGTTTTTTCACGCAATAAAGAGTTGGTAGTCAGCGCCCGTCCTGTGTTTTTCGCGTTCCTTCTGTCCTCGTTCCGTAGCGCTGTGTGAACGTGATTTTTGGTGGGAAAAAAACCCTCCAACGTCTCGAGGTTCAGCACGACAACCATTGCAAATAGGAAGAAAGAAGACACGACGAGTGCTGAGTATGCCGATATTATTTTTAGGTTGTGAGCGCTCATTGCGTCTCCTTCCTTCACCTACGCCTGAATTGTAGCCCTGAATTTGAAGGTATTAACGTACCATGAGGTCAAATTTTTGTCTTAATGCCTGAAAGGTACAGTTATAGGTGAAGTCATAGATCCTCGTTTGGGAGCTGTTCTGCAGCACCCGAGTTTGCGAGAAACGGGTCGTGAAATATTTTGTCGATCTAGTTCAGCTGCCATAAAAAGGTGGAATAACGCAGATTTTCGAATAAAAATCAAAATTTAATCCAAAACACCCACACACTAGACTAGGTACAGTGACAAACAAGAGGCTGCTCCCCTAACCAACGAGACACGTGTACAATTTTCACCCGCAAAAAAAACGAAAAACAAGCCATTTGCATTCTTTGCATTAGTGGCATTAGAGTGCTATAATTAGCATTGCACTTTCCTACTCAAATTAGGGCTGCGTTTTAGAACATACGAAGGAAAGAAATTCTTCTTCAATACAATGAAAAGCTGGCTGACAAAAAAGAAAAGAAGGGAACACTAATGACGTCATAACTTCAGTAGGTCCCTACAGTGGACTGGCATGCTCTTCGCATATCAGCAGCGCCCAGCATTCAGAGCGATATGAAGTATTTGTATACGTCAAAGCACTGCCAAGTGGATATTGATCATAAAGCTTCATTACAAGGAACGCTAACGAATCTCGTGCTTTATTAGGCGATAGCCTAAGGAGCTCGTTCTGCTGCAAACCTGGCGTCGTCTTCGTCGTCCTGCATCAGTCAGAAATATCACAGATGTTTCAATTGAAGCTAACGGCATGGGGAGGGTTCGAATGAAGCCGAAATTGACCAGGAGGTTTCGCAAACGCGGATATTTAGGAATATAGATGTAGTTCAATAATTTATTAAAAGAAATTGTCCTGCATTGAGGTTCGAACCCAGCCCCTATACGTGGTAGGCGAGAGCGCAAAACATAGGCCACTTGAATAAGAGAAAAACAAGCGCTACACCAGGCACACCAATAGATAAGAACGAGGACCCGAGTCATGCGCTAGATTTCTTGTGGTGTGCATGGTGTGGCGCTAGTTTTTTCTGCATTTCAAGTATGCACCAACTAGCCCAAAAAGAGGTATTAATGCATAGGCCACGAAGGGTCGTTAGATTAAGCATGTTAGAGGGGAACCTATTGAACGGGTTTTGTTGTGCATGACTTAATTAGCAACGCGTGTCGGGAATGTGCGTTGATGTTACATTAACAAAAAAATAAAAACAAGCATAAATAGTGTACAAAAATAAAAAGAACAAGAAGAAAAGTAAAATAGAGGAGGGATGAGAAGGCGCTATCGCGTCTACTCTTAAGGCGAAACTGAAGCGTGCTCCTTATATTTTTAACTCAGTGCAGTCAACACAAAGTGCAGTCATCCATTTCTACTGCAGGAGCCAGGAAATGGACAGATTCCAGAATACATTAGGCTTGTTCGGGCAAATTACCGAGGTATCATCCGAAAATCACATCTGACACTTCCCACACAGGTGTTGTAGGACACCTTTCTGGTTCTTATAGGCACCCCGTCCCAACGCAGTACCAAAAGGACTGAAATACCCTACAGTCGTAATGTGAGGTCAGCGGTGCAGTGCGCACCTTGATACTTTCAAACGTAGCATCAGTTCTTCGCGTGCTATGCGCTCTTCGTCTGGAACCACTCCGCCTTTCTGAAGGCAGCAGCGCCAAATTCTACCACTGGAACAATGGCCGGTATGGCAAAAAACAAGCGCACACACACAGCCAACGAGAACGTAAGCAGGACGACAAAAATCAAGTAAGGACTTAAAATTGACGCTGATAAAAGGCAAGCAGCCACACGCGACGAAGTCAGAAGATGACGAGACTTACACAGGCCACCCAAGGTCGACACCTAGCGGCAAAACCCCTTTCCTTCCTCCTTGGGCACAACAAAGTGACAATGCTAAAGGTGGATGGCATTCCACCTTTACGTTCGGCAGAGGTACAGTCGTGAGCAAAAATTAGTAGCACAGATCACTGAATTGGGATATCTCACCACGCGGCGCTGCGGTTCGCAGACCTGCCTATCGGGCCGTTTCCATGCTTGCACTAGGGGGAGAGGGGGGGGGAGGCGCAGGAAGTAAGCTTTATCAATCGCGCACCGGCCGAGCGTTAAATTGCCGACCCTACGTTACTCTGCATGCGGCATTTATTTTGGCTCGGTTATCTTGAGCAAAGATGGCTTCTTTTTATTACTGTTTTTTTTTCTATGTCCGCGATGGTTTGTCAAATGAACTCGCCGGAACAATAGATGATAGCGTTGCTTTTAGCCAATAATTTTGCAGGGCCGTGGCAGTCCGCTGAACCCCCCAAATACTGTGGAATGGGAACGGCCCGGCACTCTCGTCATCAACCTCTTCGCCACTCGCAGCGCCACTCGTTGTCATTCCGGCGCTCCGGCGCTCCATCATGTGTGCTAATCTTTATTTACTCGCGACTGTACTATTTATGTATTTATTTACAGTACTGCCAGTCTCAGTAAGAGACCGTAGCAGGTGGGCAATCAGTACAATATAGAGTTCAGTACAATACAGATAAATTACAAGCAGATCAACAAAAATGAGAACTCTTACATAAGTGTTACATAACTACTAGTAGGAAGTGGTAGAGAGATGGTATGGTAGATGGTCCTTGGCGATCACAAAATGAACAAGGGAGGGGAAAACCTCATGTTGCTTGAGCCAACGTTTCGACAAGGGGACTTGTCTTCGTCTGGGCAAAGCGCTTTGCCCAGACGAAGACAAGTTCCCTTGTCGAAACGTTGGCTCACGCAACCTGAGGTTTTCCCCTCCCTTGTTCATTTTGTGATTACTAGTAGGCAGGTTAGCAAAGAATACCTTGAAGATTCAGAACTGAAACAAAAAGAAATCAAGTACAGCAGGAATCGTTCATTCCAGCAAACAAGCTAGTATTAGAAGTATTTTACAGTAGAAACTAGAAGAAAGCGACAAAAAGAAGTTAACGGGTGGCAATAGGCATGCAATCATCCTTAAAAATAACATGTCAAGAAATGTCAATAAGTAGCTGTAGGGCAGTCATCTGGTAAAATGTAGGACTATTGGTACTTTACTGATTCTTGTTGCATTCTACTAATATTGAGGTGAAGGAAGATAGTGAGTCCGACATGGTAATCGATGGATCGAGCTGATTCCATTCGCTGATGGCTAAAGGAAAGAAAGAATGCTTGAGTGTGTTCGTTCGGCATGAGTATTCAGTCAGCGTGTGCGCACGCTTGTGCCGGGTTTGCCTTGACTGTGAGAACGATGCATATTTAGACACATCTATACTGTAGGTGTTGTGTAATAACTGATATAAAAACTTCTAAAAAACGCATAAAAAACGCGGTATGACTTGCAACACGCATCAGGTAGTACGAGATGATGTCACGAAGCGATGCGAGTGGGCGCTGCTGCAGAGTTACTCGTATGTATATATCTGCCAAGCAGCGTTCCCGCATGCCTGGTACTGTGCAGCACAGGGTATTTTTTTATTCATTTTACAAAGGTGGCCGCCAGAGCGTTGCAGGTCATTCTGACCTCGACTGTACATTCCTCAGGTTTCTTTGGAATTCCTTAGGCGTAGGTTCCTAGCTTTCTCGAGCCTTAGCGTCTGAAAAGGCTTTATTGCATCTGCACACGGAGGTTAAGCTCACGCCTTGGAATACGGTATTTCTGGTACAGCGCGCCTAAGCTTAATGTGTGCCGTCAGATCAAAACAGCTCCTTTTTCTACAAGCTACTCCCTGAGTTTTTGGGAAGGCTTACGGGGACAGTACTCATTTATTTCAAAATTTGCGTAGACATTCATTTTGTCCTCATCGGAGCGCAGCCCTCGAAGCACCCAAGGTCAGGAACGCAACTAATAAACTCGATCGCGGCACCACAGACCGCGGAGGCTCTCTCGTAACTTCCTCGAAGCAACCTCAGCAGCTGATTAGCGAACAATGTGAATTTGGTGCTGTGCTTGCGAATAAATAAAATCATAGATAAAACGTTCAGCCAACAATCATGACAAGCAGAGCCATGCACCTTAAGAAGGCGGTCTTCAGAGTTCTGAAGTCCGGAAATGCGGTTTCCAGGTAACATTTTTTAGAGCTGTTTTAACCCATGCAACCCGAGTCATAGATATGGTCACATGCGCTGCTTTCTTCTTTGTTTTGTTTTACGCAGTTCTCACATCACCCATCTGGCCGAGGGCACCTCCATCAGCTCCAGGACTTCAGCCTTCGGTTCCAGCGGCACTTTAAATTATTTTGTAGTGGGAATATTTGTTGCTGAAAGAATGTGTGTCTGAACTGCATTATCGAAATGATTACAATAGATTGGCTGCTGTAAGACTTTTGAAACAGCAATACATCGGCGGGTCTTTCCGAATCAATAACTGTATGTGTTTTTATTCAAAGGCGTTTGGTCATGGTAAATATTTGCTTTCTTCCCGAATGTTTCGTAGTGACAACCAATTAAAATAGTTTCGAAAGCTTTTAACTGAACCAGTGGCCTTCAGTACGAGTTGCTACCTTGTACTTCCGGTTGTACGTGTAAGTAGAACTGTAGGATTCGCTCCATGAAAGATGACCATTCACTTCATTAATATATGAAAAGATTAAGTCGCCCAGTCAAGTAATTTCCAATACTGTTGCTGCAAAACATTTCTTATTATTCCAACTCTTCAGCGTCCTTGAAAGATTATGAATTTTGTTGCGAGAGTGTGCTCTGTAAGAAACGCGAAAAGAAAAAAAAACAACACTGTAAGAAAACTTCAGCCGTGGGAAGGCTTTACTGAATCCAATCGGTAAAACGTTGTCATGTAACATTTGCTTTCTGGCTTCAGATCGCTCTCTCTCTTCAGCTTTCAGTGAGAAAATACAGGGTGTCTGCTGCTCTCTGCTTCTTACCTCGTGCCGTGGCCTCACGACGGAAGAACGTTTTCACCGCTTGGCCGTACGCGAATCGAGGTTACTCCCGAGAAAGAACGCATGAGCACTAGCTTCCTGGTTTCACTGGGTTCAGCACTACAGTGCTGAAACCAGCGTTCTTCAAGAGCCGGAACGACAACGAATGTAGAAGCAGCACTTATACTGCAGTTTTTTTCATGCCTCACGTTACCAATAACCACACTTTGGCGCCACAGTCGTTCGTTCGGTTGTTGAATCCTAAACCAAAACAGCACGAGAAAGAAATTCGATTACAAATAACTTAGTGGTCGTAGGAGAATACCACGTTGTAATCCACGTATAATAATGCCTTGCACATCATTACAAACAACAAAACACGCACCCAATAGTTACGTGTCTACACTTTTTAAATACGAGTAAGGTAAGGAGGAACTCATTCGTCACCTTTCGAGACCTTCGGGGCTTTAGAGGTAACGTAAGGGCTCCACTACAGCTGAAAAGCAAACCCGTTGGTTTTTTCTTCTCCTTGGTTATCTGTGCCACACTGAGTATTATTAGGTCCTCGTGGGCACTGTGCGTCACCATGTGAGTACAAAACTCGAACGAAGAGAATCCACCCTAATGTAGTTCATATCGAGGCACTGTAGGTGGGCTACTTTCGGTACCTCTGCTGTTTACGAGACGACGATTGCGAAGACGCCCGCCCTGTTTAGAATATCGCTAGCCTGCGGCTATCATCGTTGTAACTGGTAACGCATTGGGCATGCCCCATATGTCGCCGTCTAGAGAAATAGCGAAATAGCGTAGCTCCTACTCTTGGGCAGGACCTTTGGTCGTCATACACGACAGTATAAGCTGAGGTATTAGGACAACACTGTTGCGTAGTGGTTACGGCATTCAGAGGGAGGCTAACATGGTGAGAAAGAAATTCATTCTTCTGGGTGAACTTGCGCCCGCGAACGAAACTGAGCTAGGTGGCAGCGATAGCAACAAGTGGCCCTCGGGTGGGATCAGACTCTCAGTCGTTTTCGGCCGCGCTCAACGTGGAGGTGACAAAGGGCATCGGAGAAAATACAGACGATCTCCAGCTGCCCTCAAATATCCGCGCGTGATTATTGCTATTGCAGAAAGCTTTGGTACCTTATAGCGAACGCGGATAAACAAAAACTACCAACCAGAGGAAAATGAAAAGAACGTTTCGTGGTATTATCTGCCTCTTAAATATGTATCGGTACGATGCTTAGAGCGAAAAGAAATGTAGTGTAAACAAGGGCATCCGTTAGCGCCAGGATGCCATTGCTACAAGATGTGCGAGGAGCCGCTTTGATGCCGTTGGTCCACCCGGGACGACCAACTAATGAAATTCACCCACTCCTCTAAGTATCTTGTTCCGTCGAATATAATGGGGTTGAGGCATTTCACCAAGAACGCAAGGACAGATTGGCGTCCACACGCACAATAATACTGGCTATAGCTGGCATTTCATGCATAACCGAATAAAATGAGCGGTATTTTCAGCACTGTAGGTATGCGGTGACGTTGAGGTTTTCGTCGGTCACGTTCGGCAGCACTGTGTCTGTCGAGCGTGGTTGTGAGTGGCGTGCCATGCACCATCTTGAACGGTGTAGTTAAGCTTATGAAATGCCTGCCTTCATAACCTGCCAAAACTTTTACATCGTTCGCTTTGCTATCAGAATTCAATGTTTTTTTTTAAATGTTGGCACATGTTAGAAACTTCCTAGACAAGCATGAAGAATATAGGCGCAGATTTAATGGCCTGATATAATCCTCCTATCCCATCGTCCCCTTCCTTATCGATAAAAGCTATGTGCCAGTAAATAACACTTGCACACAATGTCCACCAAACGGGTCACGCCTTGAGGCCGCATCGACGGGACCGCAACAATGTCCGTCCGTACCATGTGCGATGACCGCGAATAAGTGCGCGATGGACACCCTCACCAGTCATTCTGCGCTGGTCCGCGTCTTGGTGTCAGCCGCACGTTCATGGGCACACTGCTCCAGTCTATCTAATTCGCGGAAGCGCTCTCCATACCGTCGCCACCGTCATCGCCCCTACCATTGTTGGGCGCCAAACACTGTGTTCCCATGTCGTCGAAGTATCAGCACAAACGGTCTAACAGTGGTGCTGCCTCTGCCGTCCTCGCCGCCGCCAAACACGCATCCGGCGAGAGACCCAAAAAGCCATCCAGTGCCAGAGAATAGCACAGCAACAAAAATTGGCGGTGCTTTAGCTCTGGCTAAACCTAGTCGAGTAGCGATAGCTACAGACCATCGGCTGCGCTTAGGCTTCTCTCCCTTCAGAGACGCAGAACTCGAGACGCATTCACCATGAGATGTCGGCGCTGTAGATATATCGTTAGAGGCTAAGCGAGCCCGTCTAGCGGCATGGCTTTCACGGCGCTTGGCCAACCGTTCGGCACGCTCCTCTTGAGTCTCTTCTGAGCGCTGTCTCCTCTTCACTTAATTTCTCCGTCGATCCCTGGCCTGCTTAACCTGGCCGTCTTCTCACTATCCTTAGTGCGGCTTCAACTACGTCGCCGCTCTCCCCTTCTATACTCCCGGTTATTGCAGTTGCGGAGCGCGGGGTGTGACGTCATACAGAGGGCGCAGCGAGCGCCGAGCGGCTGAAACCCATAAAAAAACTAAAGTAGCGACAAGACGCCCTCCCTGTTCTCTCCTCCTGCCCCGCGCGCCGGACGAACGACTTTTGTTTTCTTTGTGATTTCATGTGACTGCGGTGGCGACCTCTAGCCCGCTCCGAAGGAACTAACGCCCTTTTCAATTGGTTGCGATGGATTCCCGTACTTGCCGAGTTCTTCTCTATGTCTCCGCATTAACCGTGCGTTCCGCTGCATAAATACATCGGTGACTTTGGAGAAACATTTGCATGCTTCGCTGAATCGTCTAAAGGCAAAAATGAGCTCGCATAGATGGATTGTTTTGGTAGAGCCGCACGCGCACCGTGTCCGGGTGCGCCGGGCGTAATGCGGCGTGCCAAGTTTGATATCGAGAGTGGGGCGTGCATTGAACGTGACAGTGAATCACGAGACCGTAGAATGAATTTGCGGTGATCTGTTTTGGTGAAGAGGAGTATGCAAACAGAACGACCGCCCCCGCTGGAACGCTGGACGTGCTACAACGGATGCACAGGTTTTACATTCGAAAAGACACCTGCAAGTGAAGGCATTCTAAATGCCGGTATTTCATCCGCTCTTCTAGTGGCTTTTGGTTTTGGTCTGCTACAGTGTATCGCAGACCAGGTAAGACGCTTGAGGGAGTGCTAGAAATACGGTATTAAGGCCACGCTACGTGAGTACTTATCTGTGGCTCCCCTAATGTTCTCTCGCGTGCTTGAACTGTAACGATAAAGACTCCCGCATTAAAATTTTATTTGGAATAGTTTTTAGTAAGGAGAAAACCTACCTCGCAAATATCCTTCGCCTGCCTCCAATGGCATAATAAAGTTCTACGTAAATGTTTCATCGGCATCAGTCATTTAGTGAGAAGCAAAACCTACCTCGTTTTTAACACATCTGTCCGATAATCTTCCTTATTCGTATAGTCGCTACTAGAGCAATTCACGGCCCTTAATTATTCACGCTTCCCGAGCCCGTAAACCTTTTTCGTTACCCGCCCCAGCCCGGCTCGATTTTTTCGATATATGTCCGAACCCGGCCCGGCCCGCGAGGTAGACATGCCCGGCTCAGGCTCGGAAACAGCCCGAGTACTAAATGCACGTCGGTGAAGCCAAAACATTTGTTATACGGATCCCATTAAAAAAAAAGAGGCTACAAAACTTTTAAAAATGCAGATAATGGAAGCCTCATTGTAGGTATGGTTAACAAAAAAAAACGTTTTAGCATTAATAAAAGAGGTTATCACAGATTTGCTCACATTCGTAGTCTCCTCCTAACTAGTTAGGCGTCAAGGGGAAGCAAGAACGCGGAAGTTATGTTACAAAGTATGTGACAGGAAACAAGCGAGCCTCTTATGATGGGCACTATCACGCATACCACAGCTACTGGTCATATTGCGAGAGTAAACGCAAGCCAGCGCGCACTATCTGGTGTTTTCACCAACTGTGCTTACGGTGCCTTGACGATGCATATATATATATATATATATATATATATATATATATATATATATATATATATATATATAAATATGACAGAAGCCAACGGCCACAGAAACTAAGGGGCACAGGGGATTTTTTTAAATTATTTATTTTGTGGTGTTGATCAATTTAGAATATTACTGGATATGTCATCGCTTAAAGCTAATTGATTAGAAAAGCAGAAGAAAAAACAACCACATGCCGCCGGTGGGAATCGAACCAACGACCTCCGAATGGCTTCTGTCATATTTACAACGAGCCCCTCATTCCCCTTCCTTGTTTGCTTATATATATATATATGTGTGTGTGTGTGTGTGTGTGTGTGTGTGTGTGTGTGTGTGTGTGTGTGTGTGTGTGTGTGTGTGTGTGTGTGTGTGTGTATTATACACGAACGCACGCGCGCGACAGCAGAATGTAACGCGTGTGCTTCACCATGTCAGAGCGCAGTTTGATCTGCGCTTATAGTACGCATGTATGTCTAACTGCGGCATGCGCTCAAATTTAAGGAATGTCACTCTACAGTTCGACGTGTGCCTCGCGTCACTTACACGTTTGCGTGCGTGCAATCACTATGCGCTCAACGCAAGCGCCCTTATGTCGAGCTTACTGCGGCCATACGCTCGATCGCGAACAAACCACTGCACGGCGGAGCTTGAAAAAAAAAAGGAAAACTCAGCAGCTATTGAAAACACGTTACTGACCTCGCAAAGTCTAGTCGATGGCGTTGCGTTAAAATTCGCCCGGCCAATTCTGTGCAACCAAGCCTTTCTTCCGGCCCGCGTCGGTTTTCGACGATGGGACCGCGAAGAACCGCTTTCCGCCGAAATAACGGTTCTTGCACCCTAAGGCGCAGCACCTCGTCATGCCGCACAGATAGACGGCTTGAAGTTATGTGTCTGACACACGTTCCGAGCAAAACAAAAGCCGCTGTTCTTCACAGCGAGCAAAAGCGCAGTGTCCGCAACGACGCCTGCCGAACCTACGGTGCGCGGTTGGAGCGGACAATATGGCGTCTGCGGCCTCGAAAAGCGCGAGGTTGAAGGACTTTTGAGCGCGAAACCATCGACCAATGGGAAGAAGCGACGGGCGCAGGAGACGGAGAGGCGGCGCTCTGCAAAAGTTGTCGTTACTTTAAAAATTTCCAGGCCAGCGGCAGGAGCGGTTGCCGCGCGGCGACCGCGACGAGCCGAGTTGCCGGAGAATCGAGGGCCGTTAAGTGACGTTACAATGCGGCCACGGCTCAAAGTGCAGCGACGGCGAAGAGGCGAAAACTTCGCGTAATGTAGGCATCGCTACAAGAACAGCATGTAGAGGACTTGTGCCCTCTCCCAAGAGCGACAGGGCTAGGCTTAACGCGCAGCGCGACCACCACATCTCTTTCTCATTCTCCACCACCGCTTCCTAATTTATAGACGCTCCGTGGGCCGTTGACATCAGCGCACCGCAGTTCGTGAGGTGACCCTCCTGCCCGTACCCGCCGCTGAAGCGCCGCTTACGCGGAGGCGTTTCGCCACCGCTTCTCTTGCTGAGAAGCTGGAAACAGGGAGAAACGTTCATTTTAAAGACGGCCTATCATTCATCACATGGTGCTCGCCGCGTTGAGGTCAAGTGGCATTTCAACAGCGTTTTTTTTGGGGGAAGCCGCTCGCTTCAGGTAGACCGGAATGCCTCTTGTCTGCTCCAGGTATTGAGCGTAACAGGCATCATCTATGTCGCTTCCTACAGCGCTATGTTGTAGGCGGAGGCGGCGCAGGGCAGAATGATGTCCCGGATCTTGTGCTTGGCATTTATGTAAAGGTTCTTGCAGCGGTAAGTGGAAGGCGCGACAGTGTGGCAAACCATGTTGCAGCCCTTTATAACGCCGGCTTGTGTAATTGATTAAGTGCGCCACCATGAAGCGGCGCGCGCTATCAGCAGATCCTTATCTTGTGCCTCCGGCGATCTCTTTCGGTGGCTGAGATGCTTGTTGCTTCAAAATTACAGCTTCAGGGATTTTCTTGGCGCTAGCTGCGAAGCGTTTGAGGAGCGGTTCGTGCCATTTGAAGCAAGTCGGCAGTTGGCGCCTGCGACCTCCGCCAATGAGCCCACACTGCTTCAACGGTCTGCTATTGTTTGGTTGAGTCATATGACTGCCATGAGTAACTGTTTTTCACCGCGCGCTTTTTATTTCATTATCTCAAGTCGTAAGGCTCCGTTTCGGCTTCTCCCCGCTCAAAAACCGCGCTCAGGAAGGGAATCCTTCATTCGATGGTTGCACAAAGAACGCGAGAAGGAGCTATGAGATTGAAGAACACATCACGAACTAGTTGGTTTTCCATCACACGAAAACAGCGCAAACTACACAAAGGACGCAGAAAGGGGCAACGAGACACAGGCGCCTGTGTGTCGTCTCCCCTTTCTGCGTCCTTTGTGTAGTTTGCGCTGTTTTTGTGTGAGCTATGAGAGTGTTATATCTCCTGTAATGAACAGACCGTTTTACGATATGACACCGCTTGGTAGTTGCCACAGGGGGGCTAGCTCACCGACTTAATAATCTCGGAGTAAAGACTATTACTGGCGGAGAGAGAAAAATACGTTTGTTTGAAATGGAGGGTAGAGGTTACTTTGAACTAAAGTAGCGAATTTATGGACAAAAACACTTACAAGAAATGATACTAAATAAATTTACCTACTCTGCAATTTTAGTGCTCTCGAATGCAACAGTTATGTGGTGTAATGTGCATTATGATGCCAAAATGGCAACCACAATAGAAACAGGGGCTTCCGCTCTCTCAAAACTACTTTCTTTTGAGCTGGTGTTCTGAGAAAATTTAATTGGCCATGCCGAAAAATTTCAGAAAATAATTGATCTCATAAACAAAACGCTGAAACAGAGAGATTAAAGACGCTCATAGCGCGTTCCCACGTTGTTTATGTCCCCATCAAATGAAGGATGCCGTTCCTGAGCGCGGTTTCTGCTCACGGAGGCTGCAATACGACGCCTTTAGAGTTGAACACAAGATATAAAACAGCGCCCCGCGACATGCAGCTCATGGCAGCAGCCTGACTACGCTGAACACTCAACACAGGCCTTTGATAGCGGCGTGTGTTGATTGGCGAAGGCCGCGAGGACAAGCAGCCGTCTCGCTTTTGTCGGGGCGAACCGCTCTTCAAACACATCGCCCGACGCAAAAAATAAGCGTCTGCTGATGGCGCGTGCAGCTTGCTGGCTACTGAGCTAATCAGTTATGCGAGGCGGATTTAGAAAGTGCCGCGAAAGGGTTTGCCATGTTGTCGCGTGACCAATTAACTTCCGACAGCACCTGTACTGTGGAGAGCATCAGTGGTGTATGCCACGCCAGCTTAGGTCAGACTGCTCTGGAGCGGCTGCTGTTCATACAGGAGAGGAAGTGGTCGTGTTTTTATAGAGCCAGGTTAGAGACCTGTGGCGCTCATGCTTGGCGGCAACACCAAGAAGCATCTAAACAGAAGCGGATACGCTGTTCACAATCGCTTGCTCTGCTGAGAGCTTTTCCGTCATATCTTACGCCCGACAACATTGAGGAGCAACAGGTGAAGCCGATGACCACTGCTGTTTCAATTTATGCTAGCGAAATTTTGGCTGGTGGTGTTTACCGGGCTAGCGTGCCATACACACGCGTGGCTACATGGCAAGCTTGATGTCTGCAGTGGTTTGTTAAGGTGTTCCATTAGGTCGTTGATTTGCGAGAGGTACGCAGTCGCCCTTCAATTGCTCGTGTTATTTAACTTTAGCACGGCTTGTGTCAGTCAACCTTAGAACGCTGCTCCCCTGTGCACATTGAACACTTGTGGGGACGCCTTCTTCCCCTGCGTTCACTTTCCCGCATTGCACCCCCTACTGTAGTTAGCTCCTCCGCAAAACACTCCCTTTAGTTTGGTTACTCTAGCTAACGGGAGGGCGCTCGCGTCGCAGCGACAGCAGCGCCACGGATGGCGTGTTTTGCCGCTCGCGCGCGGGGGAAGGCTAGCTCTCTTCTACCTGGGACAGGGAAGCGTGTTGGACGTTCACGGGCAAAGCTCCGCTCTTCGCCGCGGGCGTCCTCGTGTGGAAACGTCTTCCCCTCAGCTCGTCCCGTCCGGCCTCGGAGATATTTCCTTTGCCCTAGAGTGGGCGAACGTTCGCTCGTAGCCGTGCTGGTGAGTCGGACATGCTAGATTCCTCAGTGTATTTTGTTGCTAGCTGGCGTTATTGTTGTTGCAGCAATAAATGCCTTGTTTGTGTCAGCCAGTGTGTCGTTCCTTTGTTCCCGTAGAGCAAGGCCCGCCGTGGTCGGCGTGCGCTCGGTAGCGTACGCGACCACGGGGTGGGGTCCGCGCGGTTTTGAACTGAGTCAGCGGCGCTTAATCGGGGAGAACGGATTTATCTCCCCCATTTTAAACCCCATACACTTCAGTGATCATGGTAGGAGGATCATGGTAGTAGGAGATGTAGGAGAGATAACACGAGGAGTGCACTGCTGACGGAGTTCAAGGCATTTGCGGTGTCCTTTACTGTTATCTGGACCTCTTTGAAGACAGGGCAGTGTTAGGCACTTATGGAGAGATTGTTGCTTCTTCACGAATGTGCGAGCAGCTGTAAACGAAGCGACCACATCTACGTGAAGCTATCATGCTCAGCTCAGGAAGAGAGCAGGATAGTATTATATGAAAGCGAATAATGGCTCACTGATGAAATTAAAATCATACTTAAATGACGTTATGCGCATAGCTTATGCATCAGGGTCTTGCACTAGAGATCACGGCAGGATTTTGAATCGGCTCACCCAATGGCTCACAAGCGGTGAGTTGTCGCGTCACCAGTAAACCTTGGAAGAAATGTCTGCGGCGACCGGCAAGCCTCTGCTAGGAACGAGCGAAGCGGCTACCCCAGAAATGTTGTCACCAAATTGATATGAAAAAATTGAACACAAGTTGGAAGCACGGGCGCCAAAAGAGAAAACTATGAAGCGTGCTGCGATTCATTATGTGTATGAAGTCAGTGAAGGCCTTTGAATTTGCCCGGAGTCCGTCCACAGGCAAGGATTTAGTCGGACTTGTCAATGCAAAGGATCCTTTGCCACGTTCCAAGTACCCTGGTGTGGTTTATCGATTCCCAAGCAACGACTGGCTCTCCGTCTGTATTCAGGAAACCGGGAACTCCCAACGATGCATCACAGCCCATCAGCGTGACGTCAAGAACAGTGCATTAAAGAATGCGTTTACGAGATGTCCAGACGGAGCTCGCGCATTCCGGAATGAGGCGTCAGTCGTGGCAACAGAAAGAAACACTTTGAAAAGACTACGTCTAGAGTCCTTACACATCCAGACCACGCCCGACGGGTTGAACAGGAATCAAGGAACTGTTCATAATATCTGTGGTAAAATGCTCCTAAGAATCCTGACGGCTATATAAGAGGCACCTTTTTCCGGGGAGTCTTCGTGTGAAGAATGGTCCTGTAGGGGACCCGAAATGTGATATTCATTTCTTTTCTTGATCAGCGACCCAATAGCCTTGTCATACTGCTTCATCCTGAACAGAACACAATCCATAGAACGTTGGGCTTTGAGAGCATGATAGCGAGTGACAGATGGCAGAAAAATCTTTTCTGTGCCACAAAAGCTCATAGCTGGTGGACTGGATAGAAAAGCTATTGGAGGTCAAGGCAGGTAATAACGAGCTATCCACTGATTGTGTATGAATATTGTAAGCTTCAGGATTGGCGCGCAGAAAGGAACAATAATAAGTGATGACATAAGAGGAAAGAAGGAAGAGTAGAATGAAGACAGATTTTTCCACACAAATATTCAATAGCACTGTCAGTGAAGTGACTAGAAATCAAGCAGGAGTTGAGAGGATAACATAGAGCGTTATAAGTTGTGTCCAAAATACGACTGTCGCAATTTTTCATACACAAACTGTCATTATTAATCCAAAGATGTTTCGGAATGCAGATTACGCGTCTATAAAAATTCAAAACGCGATAGGTACCGTACATTATAGAAGAGTTTTGTAATTGAGCACGACAGGACCAACGCTGAACTTCCGACTGATACTTCACTGAAAAAAAAAAAAACCTTTATCTCTCAAAGATGCTTGAAAAGGCACAAATGGACAGCCCCCGTCAAAAGTATACAGTCCAAATCGTTTGCTTACGGGGCCTCTAGCGTTCCCACTTATGCATCTAAACGGCAGTAATGTCTCGAACCATAAATGGCTTCGAGTCCTCAATCCTGCCAAGCTTTGGACTGCTAGGGGTGCTAGGGAGCCGAGCTAAACAGTTTAAGAGCATCCCCTTGGGCTGTATACTTTTGACGGCAACTGTACTTACCTTTGAACTTCAATGCATTAACAGCATGCAATTTCTTGACCTGAAAAGTTCTTTTTTTGGAAGGCCACCCCAGATCGAAGAATTGCAGATCGGGAAAGGCACTTTCCTCTTACAGAAGGGCTCATTCGAAGCTAATCAACAGAGGGATTGCAATAAGCTGTTTGAAAAAATGCGAAAAACCAAATGCAAGAAAGCGTTGAACTCTAAACTGAGCGTCCATGCATATCAGGCATCCCTGAAGATGCCTTACCAGCGGTCGCAGAGAAGCTGGTGCAAAGAAAAAGGACACTAAAAAACAAGAACCGCATGAGCAGAGGAAGTAAACACAAGTGACTCCGTTCAGAATGTATCCTACAACCTATAGAAAACAGCGAGCAGAAGCGACGTAAATGCGCTCTTCTCCGCTCCGAGCAAGCTATAAAAGATTTCTCCGATGATGGTAAAAACGAAAAAGCCGATCTGCACTATCAGGCAGCAACGCTGTTTCACAGGGTGCACAACTAATGTAGTTTAGAGTATTTGACTTACCTGCAGCTGAATGTGGATTGGGCAAACATGGCGTTGTTTTAATGACGGAGCTAGGGAGCAGTTCAATTTGGTCAAGGACGGGATAACGGGCATCTTGTCGTTCATAGTCGGGATTGCAAATACACACCACTGTTTCGAAAACCGAAATTTCTTGGATGCGGAAACGGCCACAGTTATATTGGAAGCTCGCGTATTACAAACGAGGGCGGTACTATTGTCAAAATATGTATAAGGCAATGGCACTGAATCTTACAAACAACGAACAACTATGGTCGCACTGCTCGGTTATAATCAACGATGAGGCACCTTAATGTGCCCTCGCAGTCGAACATTCTCGTTTGTCCGAACGTGGAGACAGAACAGCCACTCCGAGCCTCCGTGAAACCGTCTATGAAAGAACATGGCAGCTCAGAAAAGCCACAAAAGGTGTGTCGAAAGTGGGTAATCGGTGGCTAAGCTTGTGCTGACAAGGTCAAGCAGTGGGGGCTTATATGCTGGATGTGTCAAGGGTCTAAACTGAAGGAGATCCATGGGGAAGGGGGGGGGGGGGAGGGTAGCTTTGAAAACGAAACTTATGCTCACGGTCGATAATCAATTATTGCAAGCGATTTGAAAATTTGGAGTACCAGTGAGGTGTTATACTAATGTCGTGCTGTCCCGGGTGGTCATGTGGCATACATCGCCTACCCATGCAACTCTTCGCCTTCTGCGCTTATACCACGTTCACGCAAGCACGTAGGTTAGCAGTTTTTATGCTCAGCGCACACGTGCGTTGGTAGCTTCGACGCTGAATGACCCCAGGAGCTATATATGATCCTGACGAAATCCTACATGCTGCACAGCTGGCAGGACCTTTTGTCGCCTTCGATCACTTCGTTGGCACGCATGAAGACGCCGACAACAAAGAGCCATGTGCTGACCTATCTATTGTATATGAAGTACTAGGATTTGCCAGCTGCTGGAACCCTGCTCAAGCCGTTCAGGAAGAGGGCGACGTGTCACCAGCTAACGTGGACATTTTAAACCAGATTAGTTCTCTGGCGTTCCTAAGGCGGCTTTTTGGCAGCAGGGCTATCGACGAGCACATGACCACGGTGGGAACTTGGGGGGCGCTGCTCTGCTTTAAAGGATAAGACTCGCATAACGCTCTATCTAGACAGATGAGCGCTGGTATTGTGTGAAATTGCATTTGTGGTTGTTATATGAAAATGCCACTTAATACGAACTTCGGGCATGCATTACACACGACCGCCAGGTTCCTCGTAAGTGTGATAGACTTATGCGTTTTTCACTGTGAGCTTGGAATGCACCGACCTGCTTTGAAGAATCAGATGCGCATAACGTTCTACCTAACGAAGTAAGCGCCACTATTGTGAGAACTTGCATTTTTAGCTCAAGTATGAAAAGTATACTTAATACAAACTTCGGATACAGCGACCCCATTCCGCTCGACCGTTAGGTTTGTAGCAACTGGGTTCGAGAAGCGTTTTTCTATGGTACTATCAATACGTGGCACCGGTTTTGTACTTCTGTCTCCAGTGCAGCGAAGAAAACCAGAAGAAAGTCGCATTAACCTCCGTGCCATTTTTTTCTCGCGTTTCTTTCATTCACAACAAGATGATGTATAGTTGAAATTTTGTGGTACTCTGTGATACTGTTGGTCTTTTGAATTGTTCCATTGTGAACAGTTCTACGGGCGCCAATGCTCTATTTTTTCTGGGCTCATGAATCAAAACATTAAGTTGCTTTCAAAAAAAATAAAAATACGCCGTGAAATTCCTGCGCATATAAGCTCTAAAAACCATTGTCTTGACGTCGAATCATTAAGTACAGGCTAGTACCTTGAGGCAAAGTTCTCTTTGTTTTTACGGCTGCTCTTAAAATCTCTTGTCCTGTTCTAAGACATTTTCTGCACAATAGATGCGTCTGTTATATACATGATCACACGTACTAGCGCAGACATTCTGCTAGAACTGTTATTTGCAAAACGGCTACAAAAAAGAACAGGCAGAATAGAACTTAGAATCGCTCGCGCGCACGCGTTCTGCCTGCTCCCAGCACCATTCCATGTTCGAAACTTTGCGCCACGTAGAGCATTACTTTTTTTGCCAGGCGAGGCCATGCACTCTATGACTTCCAAGGGCGTCCCTCCCGACCCTCCTTCGCTCGGGACGTCGGCTGCACTGCCTCGGCTGCGGACTTCAACGCGTCCGGATGGCACCCTTGAGCGAGGATCGGGCTGCTGCAGCGGCTACTGCGGGGAGAGGGCGACCTGCGCGCAGCGGTCATGTTGGCGTCCAAAAGGCGTCCAACTCGACGAGGGCCACGTCGTCCCTGTCCTGGTCTGCGACAGCGAACCCGGAGAACAGGGAGGTGGGGACGGCCACCTTCACTGCGCAAGAACACGGTGGCAACGGAAGCTGCATTCAAGGGACGCCGCTCAGCTTGGCAGAGCCGTGGGACGTCCTCCCAGCTACCAACTCAGGGCTTCGACAAAGAAGAGTTCTCCGGTGAGTTTTGCGGAGTCACGAAGTATTCTCAGTCGCAATAGTAAACTTGTTTGCGATGTACTAGTGATAGTTTTCAAAAGTTAATAAAATGTATCCTGCAAAGGTTCTCGTTTTTCGCTACCTGCTCGAGAAAAAGACAACAAGGCTTTTTTGGGCTAAAATTTAATGGAGTAGAAATGAGAGTTGACGTTCTTAGGCAGTTAGCGCGACATTTTTGCGAAGAGCTACGATTAACATTGCTTTTATTCCAATTTCTCATTTTTTAGGCTTTCCTTGGTCCAGGTGTATAGCCGTTCTAAGGGTGCTATCGTACCTTTCCTTTCAACTGCTTAAACCGCATGCGCCAGACATCTGAGGTGTGTTTATACCCGACGACACAGTATCATACCACGCACACATCATCCGCGTTTTGACTGAGGCGATATGCTAACGACGCCCCTGTGCTGTGCGTTGTCAGTGCACGTTCAAGAATGCCAGGGGGCCTAAATTATTACTGCTGTGCCCTTTTCTCTCTTCATTTTTTCGCTGTTTCCTTCATCCCTTTCTTTATAGCGTGCTTGCGTCGTCCACCAAGAAGTGTGACATTTATTTTGGCGCCTCTGCTTTCTTCAAAACCAATTTTTTTGTCGAAGTGCTCAGCCCTGTCCTAATACCGCGCACGCCAGTTGTTGACAGTGTGGAACAAGCGGCTTAGCATAGCGTGGCTACTTGGTCGCGGGAGGAATTGGTTGATTGATTGATGGATGGATGGATTAATTTATATATCCACCAGTTGTGCATCTGGTTGGTTGAACCAAGGCCGGACTGCACGCCTTTGGAGGGGAAGATGGGTAGGGGGATTGTGAGGAGTGCCTTATAGGACCGCTGAGGCAGTTGCGCGGCCGGACGTGGCGATCAACGGTGGTTGGTCCTTAAGATTACAGCTAAGCAGAGCAGTCTCACAACCCCCTTAGGTAAATAAGGAGTAATTGAGTATAATTGGCATCGACCAAAATGCTGCCATAAGGCTACAAAGGAAAGCTATAAAGCTTCCTTTGGCCAACCTTGTTAGGTGTGGCGTTCTCCTGGGTGTGTTTGTCAGGGGTGGCGGATTCCCTGGTGATTTAGTATGAAGTGCCTCAGTTCCTCACATCTCGTGTAAAGGCGGAAGATGGTGAGGTTCATGGGGTGCTTTTGGGCGAGGTGCATTTGTGTGTATTCACTTGGCTTGGGCCATATGACTTCCTAATTCTGCTTTGTGGGGGTCAAGTTTGGCCAGTGCTGTAGGTGAACGTAGGATGGCGAAGTACTGTGCTCATGCCTAACACGCTTGACGGCACTTGCAGAGGTGAAAAACGGAAAGGTGGGGATTAGCGGATTATACATGCGCACGGCCTTTCTCCATTTCGCGGGCCAGGCGGCGACCTCAAAGAGCGGAAGTGTCTCGCCATCTGACGCCTAGTCCGAGGGTAATAGTCCGTCATGTGAATCCCCCTTTCAGTGCCAGACGGGGAAGGTTAATCGCAGTGTCCAGCTACACGCGTCGAGAGGGAGCCATATATGAGGTGTTTCAGGAAATGCCACCTCTAACCTTAACGACAGGCTTTTTAAGGTTTAAGAATGGTTTAGCGACATAGCTTAGCGAATGGCTTAGCGACCTTTCTCGGAAGATATCAGGAAACCGGTGAGACCACTTATCTAGTAAGTTAAGAGGGCTTAACTGCTTACATCATGTTAACTAATCTGTGTTTGTTAACATTTTAACTATTACAGTTAATCGCCTGGTTGCAGTAAGAGATTTGCAGCCGGCCTTTAACAATTGTCATACACGTTTTATAGAATTTCGAAAATGTGATTACTCTCGTCACTGCAGTTCAAGGAATTTTGGGTATCATGTTCAAAAGCGATGCGCTACGGTAATGCGTGAGGCTTTGGCAAGCGCAGAGGAACGCCGCCAGCGCATGTACCACGTTGCTTTCTAACATCTTAGTTTGAAGCGCTCGTTTTGACTCTCTATTTGTGATCAAAAAGCCCGTACAGGCAACAAAACATTGCACGGCAGATTCACTTCGGGAGGACTGTATGTATGACCTTTCGGGCCTAGGCTTTAGAATGAGGTTTCGAAGTTTCCGCTCAGCGGGCCCGAATGTGGGCTGAAGTTGTTGGGGAACTAGGTTTTGAATAGGGCGCTTTTTCATAAGTATGCGCTGTGCAGTTTTCTGCAGTTTGCGCGGCAGAAAACGTGTCGCAGGCAACTGTGAGCACCCGTGGCTGAGCCTTCTGGTCCTTTCCCATGCAGTGTACGAAGGGAATGAGCGCCGCTTCTGCTAAAGCATCTTTAATATGTGCCCGGCCTTATGTGACGCAAGATGTGGTGGCCCTTCATCGCGATAAGTGCCCGATTGAGCCGTCAGAAATGTTTTCTTCAAGAACTAGTGTTATGGCTGCAGCAGGCCCTGTATCTAACTGAGAGAAGTAGGACATGTCGACGTGTGAATCAATGTCAACCGTAGAGAGCTGCCCACGTCAACAAAAATTCAGATGGCGAAGTGGTGGAGCAGACTGACAGTAGAATACCAATGAGGGCGTAGGACAAAAAGTCGCTCAATGCCGACCGCTTTGACGTTCTAAGAAGTATAGAAAGCTTGATATTGCCCATTATTCTCTCCTAAACAGAGCAGGTAACGTTAGGAGCAGAGATAAGTTGTTCTAATGATTATATGGACGTGAAAAAGCTCCTATGATATGGTGGTGTGTGGTACTGAAAGGTATTGTATGGTATGGTGTGGTATGAGTGTTTAACGTCTCAAAGCTGCCCATGAGTTATAGAAGCCATGGTCTAGTGCCCTGGATTAATTTAGGCTTGCTGTGCTTCTTTAAAAAGGCACTGAGGAGAACTGTATGCGAGTATTGTTGTCAGAAAAAAAACTTATTCTTTGGCCATTTCTGGCAATTCCTATGTTTTTCCGGCATCAAAAAAGGTGTTTATGGGCGAGGATTTTGGATTTAACAATCTTCGCACCTGCTGACCAGGACGCGTTGCTACCAATTTTGAAGCGAATGAGGTGCAGGCTAGGCTCTGGGATCGTTGCCCAAAATTCGATGTTCATTAGCACATTTTAGTCGCGAAATCGGCCAATTATTTCATTTTTTAGACTTTTCTAGATTAGTAATGTTCCGTTGTCAGTTAGAATGTTCTCTTCGGGATCAGAACGCGTATCCTATATAGCCCTTAAGCCGCCAAAAGTGTTACTGATAACCGATCTGTGAACAACAAAGAATCGATGTGTGATCAACGAGAACGGGTTGCGCAAAGCGTTTGATAACCATTTAAGATTGGTTTACGGTTTGATTTAAGGGGCCTGAAGTCCCAAAGTGACTCAGGTTATGAGGGACGCCGATTGAAGGGCTCCGGATATCGACCACCTTTGGTTCTTCAACATGCACTGATATCGCGCAGCAGAGGGGCTGCCACCATTTCGCCTCCATTTCGCATTTTGCTGGCCGGGATAGAACCAACGTCCTTGGGGTCGGCAGCCGAGCACCATGAACACTGAGCCCCCGTGGAGACTTGGTAACCATTTCAGAGAAAAAATTAAGTTGTTTAAATAAAATCGTTGATAATGAATGGTTATTTCTAAATTGAATTTCGCTTAGTAGCGCAATGCCAATTTTCGCTTAGTCGTGCTCAATTTAAAAGAAAGAGGTTTTCGGTAAGGATAGAATGTCCACATTCTCCTTGCCAGCGTTTTAAACCTGGAAGTATTGTTTCTGCCGCGCTCAGGACCACACGGCCCTTGACATCTGCTTACTTCTACCAGAAAGCGTTCACGGATAGGAGAGTCCAACGGCTAGCTTGATAAAAAAAAAATGTGCACTATTTTCTGTTTAGTCTTCCCTCTTTCTTATCTTTGCGCTTATATCTCTCTTCGCTCAGCGGGGTTTTCCTCGCAGTGAAAGAAAAAGGCACTGCACGTATTTTTTCGGCATGGAGCTAATGTCTGTTTTTACTGGATCTGTGTTAGATATACGGACATTACTTGTTGTTTGATCTTCAACGGTGCTGCTGCACACGTTATCGCCTAACGTGTCTGATGCAGGATGGGTTCAATGGTTTGCGAGCCAGACGCTGTGGGCTCTGCGACGAATAGCCACACGCGAGGTGGCGATTCAACTTGAAACGCTACATCGGTTGATCTGCTCGCCTCCTCCGCCACCACCTCTGCCAACAGGCTGGCAGTGCTCCTGTCTGGTGGAGGGACTCGACGCTCTGCACAGGGCTCACTGCACTGGGCTCTTACCTGTGCTGCCGCTTCTGCCTCATGCACACACAGCATCCCCGCCACTTTCACTTCCTTTCAAATCATTGCCGCGGTTTGCCTTTCATCGTTTGCAGCATTGCTTCAACCACCGATGCCACTATGGCAGAGGGGAAGCCTGCTGTAAAGATTTCATTAAAAAACATTTGCCAGTGTTATGCCCTTCTCGTACCCTGTTTTGTGTGTGTTCTTTCTGCGCAACTTTACGATGTCTCGCAATGTCTATGAAAAAAAAAAGCCCGGCATGGCATACTTGAATGTTCGCTGATGCGTTCGCAGAGTCAAGTCTGCTCAAGTAATGGACCGTGTCTTTGAATTCGCGGCGTGAAAGCAATCATGCTCTCCAGCTCCGACAGGCCGCTCAAGCCAGGGTCATAGTCCGGACGGAGGCAGACGCCGCGGTTCAAACGCTACCTTTTTCCTAATAAAACCATTTTCCTCCCTCCATCCGCAGTAACACCCCTCTTTCCCAACCGCAACCGGTGTCTTACGCATCAATAAAAATTTTTATGCACACACGAACGCGGTCCGCGCCTTCAACCACACTGTATAATACACCTCGTTGCCATTGTCGAGTGTGCGTTCATCTGTGCATGGGGCTCGGTGTGAGGTTCTGCATTTTCACACCAGTGAGAAGGATGGGACGCGAAGTCAGCGGAACTGTCAGCAGTCGCTACGATTTTCAGGAAAATTTTAAGTTCTTACTGTTGACGCGCACAGGCTGCCAGAGTTTAAGCCCTTTGTGGCCGAAGTACGAAGCGAAACTTGACAAATTCAGGAAGGAGATCAGTTAGGGTTTTTCGCTACCTGTAAAATGTCCCCCCTTTTTGCACGCCATGATTGTGGGTACGTTTTGGAATTTGTCGTACGTACTGTCACTGCGAGAAGAACTAGAACACAAAAGAGACCAGCTCGTGCGCGGGCGGCGTGCATTCCTTTCAGAAGTCGCGATGATCCGAACGTCTACACTCCGGCGAGGGCTACTTCTTTCGCGACAAGGGGCCATCCCCTATGTGTCTCTCAGGGGCGTCCCGGTTGATCTTTCGCTCGTTATGGCAGCTGCGTGGTGGAGTTTCCCGACTGCAGTGTCTTGGTGTGGCGATGCCGTGCAATAATTGGGCTGCTGCAGCGGCAACTGGGACCACAGCGCGGCCTTTGCGCAGCGGTCGTCAGGGCAGCTGCACGTCATCCAGCTCTGCCAGGGCCTCGTTATCTGGGTCCAGCGCTGCGGCAAGAAAGACGGAGAACGAAGAGGTGATGACGGCCGCCGCAATCACGCTCCCCCTCATGGCTGTCGACACTGCATACACTGGAGAGCTACCAGCCTGGCAGAGCCATCGGCCGTCTTCCCAGCGACCACCACGGTCATCTGGCTCAAAGGCTTCTCTGGAGAGTGTTTAGAACAGACACCGGTTTCCAAAAATTGCTAAATTTCTTCTGATATTTTGATAGCATTCGTTCAAAGGTGCAGATATGTCTAAAGTGGGAATAGTGCCACCGTTGGTTGAGTCCCGTTACACAGGGCGGAAGGAAATGTCTGCATGTCGTTGTAAATATTCGTGACAAGAGGTTACGGGAGTGAATACTGTCCTCTTGCAACCATAAGCTACATTCGCTGCACCCGGCTCGAATAAATGCGTTCGTCTCTCAAAAACGGCACCAGTCGCAGTCACTTGCACTCGGTCTAGGCCAGGAATTGATTTCGCCAAACCCAAGGCCATTAGGTATCCTCTCTTCATATGTCCTAGCGGCATGTATTTCCATTTGTATTAACGTACAGCTGATACGGTTTGCTTCAGGCATAATAGAAGCAATCGAGCCTCTAATTCATCACAGCTGTCATAGATCTATACAGCGCGTTTCAGCTAACTTGTGCCTAGTTGTAAACAGAGCGCCTCCTACGAAGATCGTAGTGCAGCTTTTTAAGTAGCCGTCTTGACCAGTTCGACATATTGTCATGTGTGAAAGAAACAAAGAAGGTAAATGCATTGAATGTTTACCCATAAAAATGGGACTTGAATTTCGACGTCGTCCACACGATGCAAAGACATTTATTCTCTGTGGGAGACTATTTAGCCTCACCTTTAGACAAAGAGCGACTAGCGAAAGCAATGGCTCGTTCTTCCCCTGGATTTGAACCGAAGCAGCTCCCAGGACTGTCTTGCTTGCATTTGTATGAAGCTTCGAGCCAATACATTTAAAATGCGCCGGATTTTTAATTAACCGAGAGAAATGAGCTAATTTGCCACTAACTTTAGTGCAAAATAGTCAATGTTACTATTGCACACGATATCGAGAGATGCCCGTTAATTTTTTTTTTCCCACCTAAATATAGCGTGGTTTCTGCCCCTGAGACAAAAGTGAGTTACGCGCGATTTATATAAAAAAATGCCCATGAATACGCGCAGCGTATCGCAATGTTAGCACCCCTAATTGGACCGCGATTTAGAGAACTCGTTTGCACAAACCCGTGATGAATAAATAAGCCACCGGCCACAGTGATGACGGTTCCGCTTGAGAACAGACAATGAGCAGTGCTAGAAAGAATATGCTGGTAGGACGGGGTCGATCACGCCATCGCCGCATGGTCGCCGTTTTACGCTATAGCACGGATAATTTTAGAGCGTTGGCTTGTAGCTCCTTGCCCAATTTCGCACCCTCGGCGTGGGCAGCGGCGGCGCCGTCCGTAGCACGTACAGGTGCCGTCAAAAGTAAATGGAAGGGAATATTAACGAAAAAATTAAATCATTCCCCGCTTAATTCATGCATCCTTGAATACATATGTTCAGACTAATTGTGATTTTGCGAATAGGCCTTTTTCATTTTCCTTTGCTGCCACCTCGCGTCAACGCTGGAAGCTCAGTGGATAGGTACTGTGCGCTATTAGGATCGGGTGAGCGTGGTCGGGTCGGAGAAGGGACGAGGAAGGCGGCAGACGGGGTTACGAGGAGAAAACAAAGAAAACTTTATACAGGCTATTTACATGATTACAGAAGAGTAACTGAGAGGGACTCTCAGTGGATGAGGACTGCTTCGCTAGCGGGAGAGCACACTCGAGTCCTCAAAACAACACCCCGTTAAATAGCGCACAGATTCCCCAGATCCCTGTCTAGGGAAATAGTTCGAAGAATGACGCCCAATCAGACGGACAGTTGCGGCCACTGTTGATACCGCCCACGGCAGGGGCGGCGCTGGGCCGTGGTGCTCTGCCGCAGCTCGGTTGATGGGAGAGGGTAGAGGCTCAGTAATTAAACACTGCTGTCTTTCACTAAGCACACCACCACTCTGTTCGTTGACCCGAGGGTCGACTCGGCCACGGGACGCCGCCATCGTCGCCGCATCTTCGGCCTTCGGCGGTCTTTGACTTTCGCCGCTGCGACCATGGTCCCACGGTCACGGAAGGTCGCTGCCTTAATCCACTTAGGCAGGAGGGGAGGCATCACAGGTCCTACAGCACCCCTCTTTGAGCTTCGCCGCTACCGCCATGTTCCCACGGTCCTCGAAGCTCGCTGCCTTAATCCACGCAGACAGAGGGGGGGGGGGGGGGGTGGGGGGGGGGGGGGGGGGCATCCCAAACCCAACAGCACCCCCGCCACCAGACAATGCGTCCGGAAGATGAGCCGCTCCTACGCAGCTCGGCTGACAGGACGTGCAAGAGGGGGCTCTCGTTTTCTCCAGGCCTCTCTTCATCGGCTGTCGATGTCCCGCTCTCGGAATTTCTCTGGAAGGCGAGTCAAACGGAACCACAAACGCCAAGCCACACACAGCAAAAGCAAGTGCCGTCTGTTGCCCACTCGCCCCGCCAGACCAAAACAAAAGCAAAACTGATTACTCAAACTTCCCTCTAAGTAAAATCTTAAATGAAACAAAATTTTCCTGAACGAACACGAAGTGCGTAGCCGATGCACGGTTCAGGTGTTGGACCTCTTCAAAGTGTTGTCATAATGCATGACACATAGAATCGGTCGGACAAATTGAAACGATCCTCGATGTCACCCGGGCAGGCAGGAATCAACCGAGAGGGAAGACAGAGGCTTTAATTTTGCCCCAAGCTACTTGCTATTCTTAAGTACGACAATTTCCCATGTCGTCTTCCTTTCGTTCTGCATGGCAGCAGACACGACATAAATGTGCGAAACTTGCACAACAAACTTGCAGAAGTGGCATACTGCACAACTTCATACGGCTACACAAAGTAGTACCTCTAAGAGCTCACACGAGCTACGCTACAATGTCCAAGAGCGGCTTCGCCCGCGCCTCTGCGTCAGCGGACACTAGCGTGTAACAAATGCTGCAGATAACCATACTGCAAAGCTAAATTCGGCTAAAAGGTAGCCTCTCTGGGAGCTCATGCCAGCTACCTAAGCTATGATGGCCGAAAGTGGCCTCGTTTGTGCTTCTATGTCAGCGGGCACTCTAACACGCAACAGTCAGCTCAAGTAAAGTTTGCGTGTCAAGCCACAAAACAAACCTGACAAGGCTAAAACTCGAAGTAATCTCGTAGCGTCCACGCGAGGGACTACGGCACATTCGCCCATGAGTTACTTCGATAGACACCTTACTTCGGTGTACATCCGCGCCTCAGCGGGCGCTCTCACCATTCGCAGCGCAGTTAAGCCTATATACAAGTGCCTGCTGCACGGCAATTCGCATCAAATCTCGTCCGAGTGATGCCGTCAAAGAACAAAACATAGATAATAACGCGGGTGAGATTACAGCTCAAAAGGGAAATCGTTCGCGCTACAGTGAACTGCGCTATACAAAGGTTACGTAAAACAAGAGTATTCAAGGTAACATGACTACAATGAAAGCTAACGAAATGTACAAAATTCACTCAAGTATAAAACTCACAACTTGGTTTGCTTTGAACTTTCTTTTTACAGCTGAGTAAATGGATACAAGGAAAAAGCAAACAGTAAATACATAGAGCACTTAGCCCTGGAATACGTCTAAACACGGTCATCTGTTTCAAGGAATCCACTGGTTCCTATCCTTCAGACGCGCCCTGCGGGGTCGCGGTCGGACGGCAGGGCTACCAGTTAAGGTTTCCAAAAACATGTGGGGCTGATTAGTTCCGCCTGTGCTAAAGCGGCGCTTCCCCTTCTCTTGGTTCCCTGCATGCTCCGTCCCCCTCCGACTCGCGGGTCCTCTGTGGCGCTCTTTTGTGCGGCGACAGTGCATCCTTCTCCCTAGCACGCCGCCCGCGTCGCATGCCTCATAATCCCTGCTGCGGTCCCACATTGGAGCCGGTGGCTTACGCCCTACATAGGCATGCTTAGTTAGCTTGGCTTTGATGCGGTGCCCATGAACCCTTGAGCGCCGCGATTGCAATTTTGCAAAGTTACGGGGTTGGGCGGTCCTCAAACTCGCGGGCTTTATGACCCGTGGCGTTTTCATTTCCGCGCAACCGTTCATATTGCTTTTCTTTGCGCGCCGCCGCTTCTTGGGAACTGTCCTAGTGGGTCTGGATCCGTTACGCGCGTCTCGAGTAATCGCGGTGCCGTCATAAGTTACGCTGCCGGCCCTTGCCTCAGTCGGCCCATCAACTCCCGAAGGCCCGAAGTGTTCGCGATTTTTCTTGCCGCGGAGCGAATCCACTTGCGCCTCGCTCACAGTGCCAGGCGACGGCTCACCTGCACACGCGCTCGCTCCCGTGGCCTCTGCTGTTTCCTCTGAGCACAACAGCTCTCTGTCCTGAATTTGGCGTTTTGGGGCGGCGTCATCAACCTTCCGGACTCCAGCGACAATCTGACTGGCATCGCTCTTTATATCTAACGCTGCGCTCTTACTTGGCGCTTGAACGTTGATATCTGGTAACTCTCCGTGGCGCTCTTTCCCGGAAAGCTGTCTTTCAGTGCGGCGGCATACAAGCTCAGTACCGTATTTCTTCCGCCGAACCTCCGCCTCATTTGCCATAGCGGCAACTGTCTCGGGGCTAGAACCAGCCATGTCACTGCTCTCTTGAGCGACTCTTTCGTGCGCAGCGGACCAACCGGGGTTCGTTGGCTGGTCGCTGACGCACTGATGGGAGCGCTGCCCGCTGCCATCACTTCGACCTTTGGAGTCGACTTCTACCTTTATGCCGAAGAAGCGAAATACGGCGCTTTTCGCAATTTCATAATTGTCAACCTCCTCGTCGGACAGGCGCGCCAATACACCGCCGACGTCACCAGGGAGGATGGCCACCAACATCATCGACCATTCACCCTGGTCAAGCTCCTCCTCACTGCAAATTCGCTCGAAGTTTTCGAGGAAAGCTCTGAAGCTATCGCCTCGTCTGAAAGTCCTCAAGCGATCTCGAGCCCTTCGCCATTTGAGAAGCTGAATGTTACGCATGAGCTCCTGCTGCTCTCGCTCACGTAGTGCCTCAAGCTCAGCTCGTCTTTTACGACACTGCTCCTGCCATTCTCTTTCTTGCTCCTCTCGGAGCCTTCGTCTCTCCTGCTGCTGAAGCAGTTCTCTCTGCTCTTTCTCCTCGCGGAGTTTTCGCTTTTCCTGCTCCTCTCGCTTCTCTCTCTCCTGGAGAAGCCTTCGCGTTTCTCGCTCTGATTTTCGCTCCACAATCGTCTCCCACGCCTCGTCTGCCTCCTCGACTGTCACCTCCTCCGCCCGTATCACATCCAAAATCGCCTCTCTCGTTTTAGCGGGGCCTACTGATATGCCCAGTTCTTCCAAAATTTCAAGGAGGTCCTCTACCTGGAACTTCTCCATCGCGGAACGCACCTCGTGCCGCTGATTCCCGCTAAAACACAAAAGCCTCAGCTTGAAGCGAATAAAACACAGAACTGCCAAATTTTCATTCCCCAGAAATCCAAAATTCCACTACTAACATCTGCCTGTGCTAGTGCGGTCTGGCGAAACGAATGGAAACATCGGGCACTCACCCTGCCGAGATACAGCTGACGCCGTCAGTCCCGTAGCTGCCGGGGTCCGTTGGAGCCGGTGACCTGACGCGTCCATCTCTCGGTCTTCGGAAGCGTAGCTGATGCCGTCAATCACGTAGCTGCCGGGGTCCGTTGGAGCTGGTGAGTTGACTTGGGCATCTCATCGAGCGATCTAGTTGTTGGGTGCAGGTTCTATCTCACCGCTGGCAACCAGTTATTGGGATCGGGTGAGCGTGGTCGGGCCGGAGAAGGGACGAGGAAGGCGGGAGACGGGGTTACGAGGAGAAAACAAAGAAAACTTTATACAGGCTATTTACATGATTACAGAAGAGTAACTGAGAGGGACTCTCAGTGGATGAGGACTGCTTCGCTAGCGGGAGAGCACACTCGAGTCCTCAAAACAACACCCCGTTAAATAGCGCACAGATTCCCCAGATCCCTGTCTAGGGAAATAGTTCGAAGAATGACGCCCAATCAGACGGACAGTTGCGGCCACTGTTGATACCGCCCACGGCAGGGGCGGCGCTGGGCCGTGGTGCTCTGCCGCAGCTCGGTTGATGGGAGAGGGTAGAGGCTCAGTAATTAAACACTGCTGTCTTTCACTAAGCACACCACCACTCTGTTCGTTGACCCGAGGGTCGACTCGGCCACGGGACGCCGCCATCGTCGCCGCATCTTCGGCCTTCGGCGGTCTTTGACTTTCGCCGCTGCGACCATGGTCCCACGGTCACGGAAGGTCGCTGCCTTAATCCACTTAGACAGGAGGGGAGGCATCACAGGTCCTACAGCACCCCTCTTTGAGCTTCGCCGCTACCGCCATGTTCCCACGGTCCTCGAAGCTCGCTGCCTTAATCCACGCAGACAGAGGGGGGGGCATCCCAAACCCAACAGCGCCCAACCCGGCCGGACTGAGTGCCGCTGCGGAACACTTTTTGTTGGAATCTGTCGACGATGGCGTGTCCTGGGCTGCACCTGGTATCTGGAGGATTTCTAGGGCTGACTGATGGCCCGGTGCGTAGTCGGAGGCAGGATGCTGTGCCCAACGAAGAGCAAATTCTTCAGTATCTCCAATCATCCGGCATGCGATGCGATCGCCAGCTAAGCAAGGGCCGGTGCTTCAAAGATGAAGGCTACATTCGGGACGTAATGTTCAATAAAATATCCCCGATCATTTCGCATTTATTGGCGGTAGTAGTGTTTAGCTTTATCAAATCGTGCCGCAGCCTAGTTTCATGGAGGCCAATCTGCATACAATCACGATATTGAATGTGCAAACCCGTATGAGCTTGCTGGAGTGCGAGTACAGTGTGCAGTGTTTTAATGTAGGAACAGATGAAATAGCCACATTTTTGCCTCGAGTGTCCGCTATATTTTCTTCCGTTCCACCGTCCGCCCGTCCGTAGGGATCCGCACGGATGTACACGCTGCAAAACTTTTGGAGATAACTTAAATATACCCGATTCAGTTTTTGCTCTACCGTGATATAAGACTAAAGCCATTTTTGGTGATGAACTGAAAGGGTGTGAGGCTACCGCCGCAGTGCACCATTGCTTGTTTCTTGAAAAAAATGGCTGAGGCTTAGCTAAGGTAAAGCCTAGTCAGATGTGAAGCATATTGATGGCTAGGCTTGGTAATACATGGCTTTCCTTGGTTGAATACTTGGTCATTTTAATACAACCACTAGAAGTGTAGCAAGGATTGCCGTGGCAGCTATATACGGGATCATCGGTGAATTCAATGCAGAGTGTACAACGGCTGCCCGAGCACCGGCTACAACAGCCTTCTCTAACGGTATAGAATGGCTCATCTCATGAGTTCCATGTGAAGCCTCCACCGCCGCGGCCGACCGCGCGAGCCGGCAGCCCATCTCTCCTCTGCTGTGACGTCATGTTGTCACGTGGTCAGCCGCCGCGCCTCTGATGTGGAGCCTCCACCGCCGCGGCCGACCGCGCGAGCCTGCAGCCCATCTCTCCGGTGCTGTGACGTCATGTTGCCACGTGGTGTCACGTGGTCACGCTAAAGGTCAATGGTACCTCCACCGCCGCGCTCGACGGGCTGTAGTGTAGCTCTAGTAATATGCTTCGCATAAAACAGTTGCCTGCGATGAGCGTACGCCGTGGTATTGCGGTGTGGAACGCTTCTGTGGAGGGCTCCGTATTAAACTATGCGACCTGGACTTATTTCACGTGCATTGACATACACAGCACACTGCTAGTGCTTTTGTATTTCGCCTCCACTGAAATGCGGCTCTCCTGGTCTGCATCGAAACCGCGATCTTGAGATCAGCGACCGGAAGTGTGGGAGCCGCGGTGGCATCCGAGGCCTTCCTGCCCATGAATAAAAGATTTCGTGATAGACAGCACACGCATTTAACCCCTGTACCTCGTCCGCACCTGTCACAGTGTGATTCCCGCGGAGTCTTGTCGTGCTTGACGGTGCCCAAGGGCGGCCACGGTCGTCGAGCTGCTTTTATCCACACTTCGCGTCGAAGGCGGTCCCGGGAATCGTTCGGAAAGCGAAAAAACCCGACTTTGCTCCCCTCTAGATATTGGGCATTGCAGCCGTATTCAACACATGTCGTAAGCATCGCCAAACGCGTCGTGCTGAACGCCCGACGGCTGCAGCAACGCGCCCCGCGTAGGAAGCCGGTTTGTTTGCACTTCCAGTATGTTTCGCGACACTGCCGACAGGGGATGGGCGCATGCGCAGTCGCGTCGTGAAAAAGGCGGATTGCACTGTGCACCAAATAACATGGACCATTATGTTTTAGATTTAAAGAAATTAATTTTTTTGTGACAAAGTCGCCTTCCATGTACTTTTGACGGCGACTACGTACCTTGGCAGTGCGCGAAGGTGTTGCCAATTCTGCGCGCGTGGCGTGGCGGCGTGGCGCGGCGTGTTTGTTTTAGCGTGCGCACTGGAGGTGGTGACTCGTCGCGCTGAGAACTTCTCAGCGCGCCGAGCCGATTTCGAGGCGAGTAATGGTAGGACGTGTCACGGAAGTATTATTTGCTTTCGCACCGCAGATAACGCTCATGCGTTCGTGTTGCACATTCGTAACCGCCTTGCGCGTTTTTTGCCCTCTAACGTGGTTGCCCCAACGGTGCAGCATCGTTATCCCAGTTGAAAGAAATTTCCGCTCTTGCCGCGCAGTTATCGCTGTTGCAGGCTGTCCACTCATTCTCTACGGCTTTGTTTAACCGGGCTCCTTCACATGGGTGCGGTTTAGAGGGGTTAACGTCGCGACGCGGAAGTGCAGGGTCATGTGACAATTTTAATAACTCGCGGGTTTATTTTTATCCTCAAGAAAAGGAACCACGCTGAAGTTACTGCGAAGGAAAAAACTTACAAGAACATTTCTGAAGGCTCTCTCCCCTTTTAAAGTGAAGATTTTGAGCGACAGTACAAGCTAAAATTTTAATTAAATAATAATTAGAAAATTACCGGCTGCCATTAGAAACCACGCTGACCAGCCTACCATCCTGCACCAGGAGACTCTTCGTAGAGCAGGCTGACATTTTTTAAATCACGGAACAAGTTTGCTGAAGAACCCCGTATATTGTCGCCAAAGTAGAAGAAACCTACGGCGCCTGTGTGAAGACTGGCCGAGAGCAGTCGATATCTAAAATGAAGGTGCCACGCACTGTTCTGTACACCGGGGGATGGCACGTTCGGCACTCAAATTTTTTAAATAGCACCCGCCAACCACCGATCCCTGAGCGCCTATCGTCGAAGCACAGCTGAATGTCGGTGAAGAAGTGATGCAAAACTATCGGAAAATTGACAGTCGATAGTATCGATCGTTTTTTTGAAACTATCGATAGTTTAAAAAAAAAACTATCGATAGTGCTACTATCGATAGACTATCGATGATATAATGGATAGTGTACTATCGTTAGTAATAACGTCGAATCTACTCTCGATAGTATTACCATCGATAGCGTTGCTATCGATAGCACTACTAGAGATGGTATCGCTATCGATAGCAAGACTATCGATAGTGAAACTGTCGATAGTGAAATGCATAATTATTGATATTATGCATATGTTGGCCAGCGATATAACCAAAACATTTGCGATACCTGATTGGTTTGAAAATCTCTTGAGGCTTATTCTCCAAAAGAGACTAATGCTCTAGGGATGCAGTAGTAGCGGTCTCCGGGTAAATTTCGAGCAGCTGTGATTCTTTAACGTGCACTGGGGCAGTTCAGAAAAATACCTGGAAGAGCATCCGATGAAAGAACAAACAGCACAAGTTGTGCTGGCTTACACGACACCGCCGTGCACAGCAGACGTCGTCTTGCTGACGTAACCCCTGCAGAAACACTTTTCGCACAGATTATTCGCAACTAGGACATTCGCAGGCTAACATTTTGCCCAGAAACTTTACGTAGGGAACGTCTGCAGAGCTCGGGGACACTTAGGCTGCGAAAACGGGCGAGTCCTGTCAGTTACTCATACCATCACCTCCATACCACACACTCGGGAAAGCAAGTTTAGGATGCAGTGGGTACGCGTGGTTGATTTTATAGTATCGATAGTACAAGTAGTATCGATACGCCTATCGATGGTACTATTGATAGTCTTTTTTACCACCGACAGCATCGATAGTACTATCGATAGTTTTGCATCAATCCTGCTAGTTATATTCGGGGTTCCTGGGCAAAAATTTTGAATATCGCAATATGGTAAGGGACTGTTATGAAAAATTTAAAGCTATAGATAATACTTTCTTCCGATGCATAGAAAAATCTTTTAAAGTTTTTCCATCGCTTGCATCGAGCAGGTAAGACCTGCATAGAAATCATAGGGGGACTTTTTTGATTGATCACAGCAAAAAGGTTAACCGCAAACAATGCATATATATATATATATATATATATATATATATATATATATATATATATATATATATATATATATATATATATATATATATATATATATATATATATATATATATATGCGTTTTGCGGAAACGGCGGCACGTTTACTAATAGCTCGCCCATTCTTTTTTTCTCTGAAATATGAGTGGATACCACTACACACCAGAAGTAACGTCTGAAAATTTTTACTGTTTGAGGACGACGTATTTTAGCTTGTCAATGCCATATATATTTCGCCCCTTGTAATTCGCCTTTTTCTATGCAGTGTGAACGAGGTGGATCTCCTGACCCGCCAGCCACGTATTGTACGGCACCCGGAGAGCGTAATTTGTTAAGGGGGTGCTTTAGGTTTTTCGATTCGAGAACTTCTGACAGCTTATAAAAAAATGGGTGCATCCAATCGTGAACTGAGTGATTGAAATTCAATTGAAAAGCGTGTGACTTTTTTGTTACTTTCCGTGTTAGCGGGACCTAGTGCAAGTCTCAACCATGGTCTAATTTAAACACTTCCGTGCATTTTAATTAATTATTATTTCTTCATTATTCATTATTAATTCATTATTAATTCATTTAGCAATAAGTTTTTCGTTAAGGAGGAACAAAATTTGGTTCGTGTGCTCCTTGCTGAACCTATTGGCAGGAAAACTAGTTCCTATAAAATTTTCTTGGTGTTATGCAAAAGTACTGGTCTAGCTTTTGCTTCATGAAGGATAGCCACTCACCTTATTTAACGAGTTGAAAGGTGCAGCATACCTTTCTGTTGCTATCGTAATTATTTGGAAGGCATTTTAGATCACGCCCAATTGTTACCCTGCTTCTGAGATTTTGATATCAATGGCGGGTGCGCAACTGACAAGAAAGAAGAAAACGACTGCCAAATTAAAGTGGGATGTAAGACGGATTATCTATGGCGCACGGGTGGAGGAAAGCAGTGCCCCCTAACATTTGGCTCCCAGCTTCACAGAGCTGCCTTTTTGATGCTGTGCGTCGTGCTTAAATGCAGGGCTTGCTGTGTTCGGCGGTCCTCTCATCATGCCGGCGCCTCTAGCCGCCACCATCGCTCCGGCACTTGGCCGACGCTGCGGGAAGTTGAGCAATAGCGCTTGTGCGCTAGATTGTGACTAGCCATTTCCGAAGCCTGTAGGCATGGTCGCGCCCTCTTCCATGTTGCTAACCACTTTTTGAGCTGCGTCGTCAGTAATCAAAAGAGGGGCATGTAGGCCACCCACGTTGGTGCGCTCTCCACCTTTTCTCGCGGTTACGCCACACAAGCTCGGCGATGACACAGATGCCACCAAAGATCTCAGGCAATTATTGCGTACGGTCGCCGTGAACATACTGAGCGACATTCTGCAAACTTATATAGGCCTTTGAGCATCATTTCCAGCATTGTGAGTGGACAACTGGGCAAAACGGAACCCATGTTCATAAATGGAACCCTTATACGAGTAGAGTGATTACAATCTCGCGGCTGTAGCGGAGGGCTGATTCGCTGGTTGCATTCCTGGATTGAAAACTTATTCCCATTTGAAGGCTTCGACAGCGACTAGAGCAGACGGTACTTCGGAACCATTTCAGCCGACGCCTACAAATGAAAATGTAGAAAGCTGGTTTGGCTTGAGTCTTCGGATAGCGTTTGGCGCTGCAGTCACGTGACGAACGTGCCACGCTGCCTGTAAACTGTTTTCGATTCGGAAGAGTTGAGTGGTCGCTGCTGTAGCCCCGAAGAAATAGACGGATATCACCCCTTTTTAAGGAGATCAGAGGGGGTTTCCGGGCAATATCAAGGAGTGGAGCGCTAGTGGGCCTCACAGAAGAGTGCATATTTACGAGCACCTATTTTTTTCTTCATGCTGTCTTGTTTTCCGTCTCCTCAAACTGCTTTTTTGCGTAGCTCTCGTTGGGGCTTACCTGGGTTGACGACGACGTAACTTTGACTGGTTGCTCCAGAGGCGGTGAGCCTGCCAAATACGGCCCCAAAATTCATGCATCATTTAATCCTTCACAATTTCCGCACGTCCAGCTGGATATTGTTTTGTTTGGTGTTTATTCTAAAAGTCAGGAATGTATAGGAGCTATGAATATTCGTGCACCGATAGACATGTAGCCCTTTTTCTCTCAGCGCAAGATGGCTAATCTATTATTCAACACCGACTGCATGCATTAATTCATTTCTTCAAAAAAAACTTTCTTCTTGTTATATTTATATATTAGCGTATGTCAAAAATATTGTTTGCATCATGTCACTAATTTTTTTTTTGTGGTAGAAACAAGGATTTTCCAAAAGGATGATTTGCAAAGCAACAGCATGCATACCTCAAAGAGAGTAAAGTTGTTGTTTTGCGTCAGCTGGTGATTTCCCCTCGAAGTCCTTGCAAGATCTTTAGACAAGTGCGCGAAATTTCCTTCTAGAGAACGCAAACAGCCAAATCTTACAAGGAGTAGACTCTTGAAACCCTGATAGCACGAAGACTGTCAGTGGTACATTTCGCGGCGTACAGACAGATTTCCCATTCACTGACAAAATTGCACTGAAGTCGGAAGTACTTAATACTGACTGCACTACCTTATTTTCTGAGTTAAAATGGGAGGACAGTATCAACAACGACCAGAAGGAGAAATGCGCCGCTAAGAACATAACTGAACCATTCGGTTGTTTGTGGTCAGCGCGTATTAGTGGAGGTTCCGTGTTATCTTCGTTTTCAGGTCTAAGCAAGTGAACGAGTCAATAGGAGCAGGTAACAAACAAGTGAACTGTCCGAAATTTTCCAAAGCTATAATTCGCATCAGGTGCAGTGTGACTGTAAGAGGCGATTGGCGTGTCTCGACATGTACGATTTTCGAGAAATCGTGGGTAGAGTGATTTCTAGCTTCAAGTACATAATCTCAAATCATATGTGGCTAGTCTCAGTAGCATGCCAGCTGGCGCGCAGTCGCAATAAAAAAATGATCACGCATTGCCAGATTGAACTCCAGCACGAGCACTTACCCCATCGTCGCCGTAGTATGTACTGTGATGGTCTGCAGCCCAAGGCAACGAGACGAGGCAAGCGCTGAGGTTGGACACCCTCTTGCTGGCGGGATTCTCTGCGATCACTCCGCTGCGAACCTTATGTTGTGCTAGCAGTGAGCTGAGTCATACGTCGGGTGCTCGTACCGTGTGATATGGGACGCCAGTTCCGGTCCTTTATCTGCAGTGCTGCGGAGGTCATGTAGCACAAGCCCCCATGGCGATCCGGCAGCGGACTGTACGGCTATGTGGACGGGTCGATGGCCAGCCCGGACGATAACCAATGCGACGACGGAGAGTAGCTCCGCACCCTCGGTGCCACGCAGGACAGGGGTAGGAATCTTCCCAGAATGATCTGTAGCAAGGCGGGCGACTCCAGCAGCAGCGTACCGGAGATCCAGGAGAAGGAGATGGTCATATTCATTGTGATGGGCATGCAGTGAACGCCGACTCTTGCGACCACTCGGCTGTGTCCAGGGTCGGCTCCAGCTAGGACAGACCCCCTGGTGATTATGACCAGGATGTTTTCCACTGCCGTTAGGCGTAAGCACTTTGCATTGATGGAGCGTGGCGAGGACTTCTGTGCGTGGAGAACCCCAGCGGCGCCTAAGGAGCTACACAAAGTTAAGGACGTTCTGCAGGTAGTCTGAGATGAAGAATGGCGGCTACGTGCACATGGAGAATGTCCGTACCTCCTAAGATAAATGGCGTCTCGCTCCCAGGCAACCACACATTGAGAAGGGAAGGGTAGTTCCACTGCATCCCTTGCTTTTTGAGGTAGGGCGTGGATGAATAGTGGCGCGACATGGAAGCAGGGATCACAGCCACCGCGACCAGTAGAGCAGGCCCTCCGCAAGCTTTGGTACTACCGGGGGGTGGTGTGGGAAACCAGTCTCCGAACGGGCGGGTTCCGTAGCTGTGCCGAGCATCAACGTTTCCTTCGCGGAGCCACTCCGGGGCCATCAGTGCTCGTTCAGCGGAGCATTGGGACCTCGTTCTTCTGTGTTTGTGTGGGAGCAGCATGGGGTTACTCTCGTCGGTGTCCTGGCACTATGCAGCGAATGAGACGCGATTCTCGAAACCTAATATTCAGTCAGCAACCAGGAAGGAACGTTCGTTGGGTGATTAGCCCTGAGCGCAGTCACGCGATACGGACGTTGCGTTGTTCTGGTTCGCCTCGTGGAATGGCTCATACCCACACAGGGGGATCGGCCAAGACGACGGGTGAATAGAGAATTTTTGTGATGAATATTTTTTCCTTGGGAAAATAAATAATAAAGTAAGCAATAATTAGAAAGACAAGAATTCTAGGAAAAAAAAAAGTCAACAGAATCAAAAGCTGACCTCGTCTTCGTTCTCTTCATCGGCGCAAGCTCAAAATGCGTCAACGGAGCGTTGGGACATCGTCGTCCTGCTTTAAGGCAGAGTAAAACGAACGTAGACGAGCAAAACGCAAGACTGACATGAAGCCTCCAAGAGCTGGACAACAGCTTTTAAGTAGAGCCCATACCAAGGAACATGTGCCCGGTACACTATGCAGGAAGGGAGGCAAGCCATGAAAAAATCAAAGAAAGACCAACACAAACACAGTTTACACACAGGAGGCAGATCGGGTTCGAGGCACCAGGAAGAGAACAGTTACAGACTCCGATGGCGACCTCAGATGTAGCCCATCATTCAGGTGCATAGACCCAACCCATTTGAAGGAGGCAGCCATGGCACTCGCAGTAACCGCACAGAAAAAAAAGCATATAATCAAAGGTAAAAAACGTAGCACAAAGAGACAATGACATAGAAAGACAGACAACATACGTCAACACTGGTTTATTTCAGAGAGGAAAGGTGGTTTTATATCAACGTCAAGACCAATACACCGTCAAACCATGCGCTAGCAAAGCGTATCAGCCAGATATGCGAGCTCTTTTGCCAGCAATAAAACAAAGGGGGTACTAACACAATCATCTTTCAAAAGTGATATCCATTCCGCTTCTATGATTTCTCGTGTCAACCGGTTATTGTGCACTTTTAAAACCATACATTGTTCAAGAAGCGATATGCAGTGACACACACTGCAGATGGCTGGCAATCCTTTGCCACGCATATCATCTACGTCACGCCCATGCTCTCGAAGCCTATCATTCAGGCATCTGCCGGTTTGCCCTACATACTGCTTGCCACAGGAAAGGGGAATGATCAGCATTCCAGAGAAACATGCAGGAACTACATCAGGGGCAGGATAGGGCAGACAGCCAGTAGCATTTTGGGGGATATAAAGGAAGCCGTGAAGCAAGCAAAGCTCATATGGGCACCAGCGCATAAGTCCGTAGAGGGGAACCAAGGCGCGCACCAAAGTCCGACCCCTCGTACTCCGGGCACCCCAACCGACGGACGAGAAAAACTACTCAAACAAGCTGACCACATAGTCAGAATACCTAGAACACTATATACTATACAGAGGGGAATACGCGTCACCAGATTGAGAGGTGGACAAGGAACAGGAAATAACACTGAGAAGAATAGAAACGGATACTAAAACCTAACTAACTTCACTTAATCTGCACAGAAGACTACGAGCCGCAAAGTGCGCACTGTGGAATAAAGGCGGACTTATACCACATTGTATGTTCCTCCCAAAACAATACAGAAATAGTAGCCACCATGGTGGCTACGGCGCTGGGCTGCTGACCCGAAAGACGCGGGATTGATCCCTGCCGCGGCGGTCGCATTTCGATGGAGTCGAAATGCTAGAGGCCCGCGTGCTGTTGGATGTCAGTGCGCGTTAAAGATTCCCAGGTGGTTGATGTTATCGGGAGCACTACACTGCAGCGTGTCTGGTAGCCAGAGTTGCTTTCGGATGTTAAACCACAAAAACAACCAAATAGACAAAAATAGAAAGGATTAATGAGCGGATGAATCAGCGGTGGGAGGAAAGGCTCTTCAGCACAGACCCGAACGTTCAGCAAAAGCTGACCGAAAGGGCTAGAGCAGCTAAAAGATCCGAAAGAATCCAACAATATTGTGCCGCAAGCCAGTTTTAGTAGCAATTAAAGTGTTTTCATCGTCATCGTGTGTCACACCCATACGCCTGCGTAAATTGTAATCTTTGGACATTTTTTCACATTTCCAGCATTTATTTCTGCATATAAAAACGATAGTCTATTTGTAGCGGTCATGCGTTTTCAGGATTGAAACCATTATCTGTTGGCTTATGTTGAAACAAATGAAGGAAGTGAAAAAACGCACTGCAATGACGACGAGGTGGCGCTATACAGTATTTACTTTGATTTAGATTTGTCATTGAAAAGCATCTTTCGGCAGTTTAAGCTATTTACTTTAGCTTTATGAGGACAATTCGCTCGCTTCAAAATAACACTCTTCTTGAAGATTAGCGCTTACTGTCTCAGTCGAGGTTCACTTCTTGCAGGGTAGTTAAGGTGTCCGCCGAACAGTGAGACAGTTACAGCGTGTTTCCTTTCCTCAAAAACAATTTTGTCCATGGCGACCAGCCTGAAGCCCTTCAGTCTCTCTCCGATGCCGCGGAGACCGTTATGTGGATCCCTTGCCACGCTGGGATCGTGGCAATGATCTAAGTCAGTTAGCTGTGGCAGTGAGCTAAAGAAGAGAAATTTGTCATATGAACTCGAAAGCGGCAGCGAGCGAGTCCCAGTTTTCTGGTCCTCCTCTCTCTGCCACGTTGGGGCTGCAGCACTCGCGGAAGCGACGGTTCGAAATGGTTCGAGCTCAATCGAGAATACAAGGGGAGAGAGACGTAGCTTAGCGCGTGCTGCAGCGCCTACCCCTTCCCTCAGCGCAACGCCCACTTCTAGAAATTTCAGGCCTGATGTTACGCGGTTCTCTTTCAAGCTTCGTCGAAGGAAGTAGAGACAGGACCCGGCTTTCGGAAAGCTATGAACAGCGATCATTAAGCTGAAGTGCTACTTACTACATCAAATTGGGTATCTGAACATTATTAGTTCACTCAGCTTTAGTAACGGATAGTGAAGATCCTGTTTCTGTTGTGCCCGCCTATGTCTGTTCCGTTGTTGAAGGTTTTGCAAAGTTCAGTGTCTCTGTTTTGCCGTGTGTCATTCGTTCATCCATCGTTTGCAAGACTGTCTGCTACACGTCCTCAACCAAATCACGTGCACCATGAAGTAGCCAGGAAAAAACCTCCAAATGGAGATGGCTAGAGTTTCCTGCGTATTTTCACATGGTACATACACTGTAAAAACAGGATGACTAGGCCCTGTGTTTTCATCACTTCTACGCTGGGAAGACTTCCGGCTTGAGCTCATTCATCGAGTAGAAAAAGAGAAGCTCCCTGTGGGAAGCAACTTCCTTACGCTGCGTGTGTGTTGGGCCTCAGGTATGAAAGTCCATTCGCATGCAGAATAGTGAGAAGTTACCTGGTGCATTAATCAGGGAGCAAGGGAGCAGGAATACTTCAGACAAAGAAAAAAAGAGACTTAACGTTCAGGATCATATTGCAGATTCACTGTATTTGCCTGAATGTAACGCGACCACCATGGCAACGCGAAGGTCGACTTTGCGAACGCACTTCCTGCGGACGCGACCACTGTGCTACGTGGATACCATTTCTTTGTTTTCCTCCTCCTATAATGCCCATTCGGGCGCTGCAGGTAGCTGAATAAATAAATAAATAAAAACGTAGGCACGGCCGTACGGTCACCAGTGTTTTTCGGTTTCTTGACCTTCTATAGAAGGTGCTTTCCGATTCCGCGGCTTGTATACTGCGCTGCGTGCGCCCATTTTACTGTTGTCTCCAACGCGGTCCTTCTAGCACTGTAGGAGGCGCCACGAAGAAGAGGCAGAAGACAAAGCAGAATCGCTCGTGGGTTTGCGTTCTGTGTTCTTCCTCCGACGTCAGATGATTCGAACGTGTAGACTACAACCAGGACTATTCCATTCGCCAGAACAGACAGTGGGCTATAGGCCTCGTAATAGCCTTCCGCTCGCAACTTTGGTGGCATCATCCCGGGTCCTCACTCCAATGTCTTGCAGTGGCGGCACAGAGCAAGTATTGGCCCGCTGCACTGTGAACTGCAGCCAAAGCTCGCCCTTTGCGAAGTGGTCACCTGGGCGGAGGGCTGTCGTCGAGCTGTGCCAGGGAATCGGCGTCCCGGTCCGACGCTGCGACAGCAGACGCGGTGAACAAGGCGCTACTGACGGCCGTGGCTACCCTGCTCCAGGGGAATGGCCACCGAGGCAGCATGCACGGCAGAGCACCGGGCATGTAAGAGCCTCTGGCCGTGGTGGACTGACGTCGAAGGCTTCCCTGCAGGTGAGTTTTCTGAACAGGGAGCTCCACTGTGAAGTCACGCGATTCGTAATGATACGTCGCTCGTGTGAATAGATCAATATTCCACCGGGGCATTAGTTGACAACTTTGAGAAAAGGGGGGGGGGGGGCTAAGGGTATATAGTAATATGTTTACGAAGATAGCAACGTGCATTTTTTCGCCAATGGTTTTCCTTCTAACTGTCCGCAAGGAAAAATAAAGCCTGACGTAAGATAGTTGTCGCGGGTTTAATACAGTTCCAGGATGCGTTATTACGGACGCTGCTGTCGTCTGTATTTTCTCTTCAGATTTCCTACGGCTTGGACAACTGCCGCCGCGGTGCCTCAGTGGGTATGGCGCTCGGCTGCTGACTCCAAAGTCGCTGGTTCAATCCCGGCTGCAGCGGTCGAATTTCGGCGAAGGCGAAATTCTAGAGGCTTGTGCACTGCGCGATATCAGAGACGCGTGATAGAGCTGTGTGACATCAGAACCTCAGGCGGTCAAAATTTCCGGAGACCTCGAGGTCCTTGCCTCCTCTATTACTTTTTAATGGTAGGGTATCAGTGAGGTTAAGCATTTAATTAACGCATGAAATAATGTTTTATAACCATATGCCATTTTATTCATTTTTTATTAATTAAGCGACAGTCATTATGTATTATAATTGAAAATAATCATTGATATCATTATGATTATTATTTTTTCAATTAATTTCCTCCTGAATTTTATTCGTTCATTTCTAGAGGAACTGCTTGTAATTCACCGATTTTGTGAATCGGTGGGAAGTTTTAATAATTTCCCAATTATCGAAGTTAATTGGGAAATTATTTATTAATTATTTATTTATAAATTCGGTCGTTTAAACTTTCCACTCAATGAATATTAATCATTACGAATGACAATTACACCATTACTGTATGATCGACAGTTCCTGAGGACACGCTCTGTCCACTCTTCCGGTCCACGCCACTCATGAGGGAAGTAGTGCTTTCACATTAAAGGGGTAGAGACACCAAATTTTTGTGTTGTATCTCTGGGTTGTAAATAAGCGTTGCGATTCAGTAAGCATGGAACACCATCTTAGAAGCATGAACTCGCATTATATAATTAATAATCGTATTATTTGTACCCAGCAGTTTCGGTTTCGGTTCGTAGTTGCCAGGTTTCGCCAGGCTCTTTCATGACGTCAAAAACCAGACAATGCGTTGTCACGTGGGTCCGGAAAGCCGTGACGTCGTGTAGGCATGTCGTCTGCTTGACACGCACGTGGTGCGCGTAAACACGGAGAGCCGGGCGGAGGGCAAGTCGAACAGCTCCGAGTCGGAAAGAAGAGTTTTATTTCGGCGAAGACACCGATTATGAGGAATCGCGGGATGACGCAGACGAGGAAGAAGACGCCGCGGTTCGAACCCCGACAACCACTTCATTTTAGATCCGCTGGCCAGAGATTCCGAAGAGGAGGCAGGCGTCAGGCCCGACGCAGCTCAGATTGTGCCAGCGAACGCCGAGCGTGTAGGCAACGTCAAATGGTAAAGGCGCGTTCAGACTACGCCGACGATCGGCCGATTTCAGTCTGGCGATGGTCGGCGGCAGCGATTTTCGTGCCGTCGGCGCGTCTGTCACACTGCGCAGACGCCGACCGAGCACCGGTCGTCGCCTGACGAGTGCATCGCCGTCGCGTCGCCGAGATAGCAGCCGTCGGCCGACCCGTGTGTCACACTCTGCCGACAACAGCGCCGACCTCTACGCCGACGTTGTCCCATCCCGACAGCTCGACGCTGCTTCTTCGTGCGCGCTGCTCGTCTGCTAGCTCCGTTGATGAAGGCGTCGTGGAAATCGAACTTATCTTCTATTATGGGACGAGTTCGCACTAAAGCGATGTGAAGAGTAGGCCTTTTATTATAGCACAGTCGACTTCCAAAGCGCCGTCAACTGCGGAAGCGAGACCACCTAGGCTTAGCGACAACTAGGCCAGCCTGGGACCAGCGCGCAGTTCAGGCGCGTTCACACTAGGCCGACGGGACCCCGAGGTCGACGCGACAGCGACGCCGACGGTCGCGTCGGCCAACCTGGTCGTTCCCCGACTAGGCAGTCACACTGCACCGACGACGACGCCCCAACGACCAAGCGTCGTCCTAGTGTGACAACGCCGCCGACCAAAACAAGACCCGTTGGCCGACGTGCCTTGGGCATATCGGTGGCCGAGCGAAAACATTCGCCGACCAAAAACAAGTAGCGAGCTCAGAGCGCGAAGTGCAATCACTATTTAGACAAATAATGCACGCGCAGCAACATTCATCAAGCCATATGGCCACTTGGCGGACGCGCCGCACTGATCGTCGCTTGCGAACTGCCGCCCCACTGCATGCAGGGACACGGAGCGGTGAGCTTCGCTGCGCCGCTCTACCCAAGCTCCGCCCGCAACCGGTGTCGCACTTCGCCGCCGTACAGCAGTCCCTCAGAAAGACTGCTCGAGCAGCGACAAAGCATGCCTGCTTATGTTTCGAGCTTTCGGCAACGGCATCGCTCGCGGGCGCTCCGGGCGGCGTGTTTATTTTTCAGCGCAAGCCCAGCCAGGCCACTGCTCATTGGCTCGCTGTACTGTGCACGTCACTTCCGCTCCGATCAGTACGCAAGCATTAAAAGTAAATGGCTGTTCTACAAAACTATCTACACAAACGTTTCGTATGCATACAAAATATAATAAATCTTTGAGAAACTAGATTTCAACGTTTAGTTTGGTCACGTGACTAGGCGCACACGAGCAGACGACGCCCAAAAGTGCGATCACGTGATATGACGTCACTTTTTGTCAACAGTCAAAATGGCCGCTCGATGTTTTCGGCGTGGTTTTCGGGCACTTGTAAGCAAGTAGTTCCAAGGCTAGTGCAAGCCGCCTAGTTGAATCCAGGATACTTGCCTCTGAATGGTTAAAGTGCGTCGATTCCAAAGTGCTATGGAAGCCGCGCGGTTAGATGCTAGATATGCGTATCTTCAAACCGACGTAGGACCTACGCAGTGGCGATGTCACGAAGCGTTTGTGGCCGTGTTGCAAGCGTTTCTAATTCCTGTGAGTATCACCACGGACAGCGACGAGTAACAGCTGCTCACCTTGGAGAAAGGAGGCTGCTCATAGTGAATTTCCTGTGCGTGCATAAGCGTGCATACAGTGTCCGAGAAGTGAAAGTGATTGCGGTCGGAGCTAGTGCTGCTCCGCCGAGGCAGAGAAGTGCGCACGTGCGAAGGCTCACTACACACGCAGTGTTTTCCGAATGCTGAAATGAACTTGGCGTTCTGCAGCTAGTCGTACTGGTTGCAGTGATTGCAACCGAAGCGAGCGTTGTTATACGACGTTGTTTCTGTTACGTATCCATCACCGATTTTGATCGCGCTTCGTGTAGGTACTGTGTTTCGAAACTGCTGTGTGTGCGACGTGACGCGATCCTGGCTGCGCGGCCGTCGAACTGTTTTCTTCCGCGACAACAACAGCGTCGCCATTCTTCGGCGTGTTGCTGCTTCATGCAGTACATTTTGTGATTATGGATGCTCGGGTTACGACGTGCGAAAACATGGGTGTGTAGTGCAGTGGTCTCTTGTGGAGCGTCGTTTTTTTTTATTTCCTGCCTGCTGTGTGGACCTATGTCTGCAAAAATATTTGCATGAAGAATTGGTGACAACACAAACGTCTCTGCATGATGGTGGGCTGAGCCAGAGGAGTAGTTCTCGGTTTAGGTTGTGACATGGTGCACTCCGTTTAAAAAGTGCTATAGCATTGTGGGCTGCGGAGAGGCATCTGTGAGCCTATAATGTAAGCTTGCGACTCTGTTCTTTATTGTTAAGCAGCTTAATTTATTTTGTGCAATGAGTAATCTGAGCCAGGATGTGAGTCGCCGAGCACTGACAATGCTTTTGACAGCAGAAAAAGAAGTGCTTTGGCATCCAGAAAGTGTTTGAGCAGGAGGAGTCGCTGGGCCTGGCAGTTCATGGGTTAACACAAAACTCTCTGCACACAGTGCGACAAGCAGTATGATGGCAATTACGGTGTGTAAAAAAAGCATATGATTCAGGCTGTGCTTGACTTATCTACTCAAATTCAAGAAGTCTTAACAGTCTTTGCACTCTGCACAATTATGCGACAAAGAGCTGTATTTATTTTCACTCTGTCCACTGTGTTATGAGCGAGTTTTCATGTTATTGAGGTGTGAGTGCATTGAAAAAGTTTTGCCCCCAGAAATACTGTCCATAATTTGAATCCATAATGGGGTCTGTATTAACGAGGCATGACTGTATAAATGAAATTATAGTTATTTTTAGTCCTGATGATGACACAAGTTATTCAGCTGTGTTATTTGCCTAGACGACTTAAGTAAATTTGCCATTGCAAATTATGAAAGCTGATTAAAGTATGGCACAGCAGTTTGGTGGTTGTAGAGTAACAATTGGCTTTACCTGACACCACTTTGAAACAGCGGATAGGAAAACAAGGCCTGTGGAGCTAGTGAAACTACAAAGAACAAAGACGACAGGAAAGAACATCACCACCACCGCACCCAGTAGCCATTCTTGTTCTGTCATTCTCATCCTTAGTACATCGTCGACATGCCGTCTTTCCAGCAGTTTACCCGACAGCACGCTTAATCCCTGTGAATCTTGGAGAATGCAACAGCTGGACAGGACACAGTGTGCACATATATCTTGTGCATGCCATGAAGATAGCCTCCTGTCTCATCATAGCTTAGCCCCTGTATGTGTCTTGCCAATCATCACCCAGCACCTATGACCCAATTTGTGCCGTTGGCATGTGCACCCACTTGTAAACATAATTTATACTCTTGTGGTGCTATAATGTTATGGCCAATTATGTTGTTTCATCCAAATTGGCAAGGCTTTAGAAAGCATTCCTGCGATAGCCAACTTGCTCTCATTCTCCCTCAACGGCAACATCCCCCTTAATGCTTTTTTTTCTGTTCTTTGAAAGAGCGTGTGATAAAATCCCTCATTTATATAAATTAGGCGTAATTTATCATGCTATAACTTGAATCCAGTTGCTATAAACTGATTGCAAGCTTTAACAGCCAGCCGTCAACAGAATTCCCATACGAATTCTTACGCGTCCTGCTTTTTTCCTGTAATCTCGGGTGTCCCCAAAGCATTGCCCTTGGGCCCGAGGTTTTATTAAATACAATATGAGCTTCCTTTCAGTGTTTCCTAACGTGCCTTCATTGACGACTATGGAGTCTGCCCTCTGCAATCAATAACAGTATTTCAGTTCTCAGAACAGTATTTCGGATGCTCTCGACTAGCCTGTTTGGTAATGTTATTAAGAATGCACTAACGTTTTTTTACTTTCAGGATAACTACATCTTGCCTACTTAAGGCCTTACTGAGAAAGGCATATTCACTGCATACTGAAAAAAAAATTGGTTTTTGAGGAAAGGAAATGACGTAGTAACTGTCACATATCTCGGTGGATACCCGAACTGGCTGACAATGTAACATGGTCTCACCTAACAATCCTTCATCATCATCATCATCATTTATTGACCCTTAAAGACCCCTGGAGGGGTATAACATAGGGGGGGGGCAACATCGAAACAAGTAATGACATTATTAGGTCAAAAAAAATATACAGTGAAACAGTCAAAAAAACAGTGATAAAAAAGAATACAGTGAAACATTCGTTGCTTGGGGAAGAGAAAAAAAGAAATACACGTTTATAAATCAGGCAGACAGGTGCAGTAGTAGATCAAACAATCATAACATCAAAATAAAACGCAAAGGCAACAGTTACCCACATTGGGATTTCAAGTGAAATGACAGCAATTGGTGCAATTTAAGAGCATCGCGTTCAGTGACAATACATTCGAGTAGTGAATTCCATTCTTCAATGGCAAGAGGCAGAAATGACTTGTTAAATGCGTTTGAGGAGCCATGGAGTCTTAGGATGCTCATGGAGTTGAAAAGACGGCGTGATGTTCGGAGGGGAGGGAGCAGAAGGGAGTCTCGAAGTGAGGGAAAACAATAGTACAATTTATGCAATAATGATAAACGGGCAATTTTACGCCTATGCGCGAGAGGCTCGATGTTGGCAGATAATTTTATTTTGGTAATGCTAGAGCGGGTGTCATAGTTGGAGGAAATAAAGCGGGCTGCACGGTTTTGGACGGCTTCTAGGCTGGCTATTAAGTAGGCTTGATGTAGGTTCCATATTGGGGATGCAAATTCAAGTTTGCTACGGATGAAAGTTTTGTAGGCTTGGCTGCGAATGGAAGAAGGGGAGCAACTGAGGTGACGTCTGATAAAGCCGAGTGTTTTCGATGCATCAGCAGCAATCTTCGTGATGTGCTCGGACCAAGTGAGGTTGCTCGTGATATGGATTCCAAGATACCAGTATGATTCGGCTTTAGTGAGGATGGTTGAACTGAGTGAATACGTGTAGTCGATATTAGTGCGCTTGCGTGATACCTGCATGTATTTGCATTTTGTTACATTGAGCGTCATTACCCATGTGGAACACCGGCTTTCAATCCTGTTTAGGTCGCTTTGGAGCAATTCGTGATACAACTACCTTATACAACTTATACAACTACCCACAGCCCAGGATATTTACACCATAGCATGTCCTTATATGTCACCGTCTTCCATGTTGCTTGCATTCAAAACTCATGTGCGGCATCAGCAGAATATTGTTATGCCACATGGCATAAATCTAATTCTTCTCAGATCCTGGGATGAATTCAGAACTGAGCTGCTTGTTTTATTCTCTCAGACTATTGTAGAAGCTCCAGCGTCACAGCACTAAAGATGAATCTTCTAATTTCTTCATCTCATGTAGAAACTGCAGGTTTTTTTTTGCTCTTTACTGTCACATAACCAACTAATCTTTTCCTTCTCATGGTTCCTTCTGCACTAGCTGCACAAGCACTGTCCCTTCCTTAGCTTATGCCATTGCATTTCAAGATTCAATTTTGTTTTTGCCACGAAAGGCTAGAATGGTCTTCCATCTCACAAGGCTATGCTTGCTAACCTCTTGTCCTTCGAACTGGTCACTGTAGAAATCCATGCAGTTAATGACAATGCAAGTCCAATATTTTTGAGGAATCCCCCAGTGTGGAGAACGTTTGTAATAAGGGAGTAATTCATTATCACCCACCCAAGCGTAGCCATACGGCTACAAAAGAAAGCTACTCAGGTTCCACAGAAACTTTGTAGTTAGAGGAAAAGTTACCCTAGTCTGGGGTTCGAACCCGGGACTACTGCCTCACCGGGGCAGCTGCCCTACCAAGTGCGCGAACCGGGATGGCTAGCATATGATGGGGCGAGCTCGAAATGGGAGCGGTGTTGGTCCAATATTTTAGACGAATCCCTCAAGGTTGAAATGATTTCTAATAAGGCAGTCATTACTCATTGGCATCCACCCAAGCACGGCCATACGGCTACAAAAAGAGCTACAAAGCTTTTCTTTGCAGCTGTATGGCTGCGCTTGGATGCTAATGAGTAATTATTCCCTTATTAGTACATTGGAAACTCATCAAGCTCCTACTTGCCTCACCATGTCGAAGTTCACCATTCAGGTATTGCCTCTTAGGACCGTTGAGGTATAATAAATATTAAAATAAATTGATCTAATAAAGTGCCTACTGACTCGTTCACTCGGGCAAACGAATAAAATGCTCTATTATGCATAATGTGGTCATCGAGAACTTTCCTCTATTTCAGGTAATATCACGGCATATAAATATGTCCTTTGCACAGCTGCTTTTAGAAATGTTATCCTTTACTATGATACATGTAATGCCCCTCTGCTAAAGTTTTAACCAGAGGCTGGCAGTGTTCCAAATAAATAAATATATGCGCACAGTAGTTGCATTCAGGCTAACTTGCACACTGCACACGAATCCTCTATCGAGTCTAACACACTGAGTGGAACAAGCCAGGCTGCAGTACAAGCTGCTAACAACCGTCATAATTACTAAATCACATTTTTCAAATAGCTAAGGTTATATATTTTAAATTATTAGTGAGTTATTCAAAATAGCACACAGCAGTGGTTTTACATTTGTGATAGAAAAAAAATTGGGCAGGGGAAGGCGCAAAAAAAGACGATCACGAGAGAAGAGACAGGATGGGACGAGCGTTTCCCTAGCAGTGCACAGTAGTTGTCACTGTAATATGTAAACAGGCTTCCTCCCTGCAGACAGTTATTGCAAAAGAGATATGCGTATAACAACGGTCGCTTCGGTCGCGATCACTGCAACCAGTACGACTAGCTGCACAACGCCAAATTCATTTCAGCATTCGGAACACACTGCATGCGTAGTGAGCCTTCGCACGTGCGCACTTCTCTGCCTCGGCGGAGAAGCACTTGCTCCGACCGCAACCACTTTCACTTCTCGGACACTGTCACTGTGCTGTGTAGCTTATGCTGCACGCACAGGAAATTCACCATGAGCAGCCTCCTTTCTCCAAGGTGAGCAGCTGTTACTCGGCGCTGTCCGTGGTGATCCTCACAGGAATTATAAACGCTTGCAACACGGCCATAAACGCTTCGTTACATCGCCACCGCGTACGTCCTACGAATGCAATACGCATATCTAGCATCCAACCGCGCGGCTTGCAAAGCACCTTGGAATCGGCGCACTTTAACCATTCAGAGGCAAATATCCTGGATCCAGCTAGGCGGCTTGCACTGGTCTTGGAACCACTTGCGTACAACTGCCCGAAAACACCGTGATACAGTGCTCTAGAACCTGTAACCATGACACTCTACCGTGACTTGCCGCGACGACCTTTAAAGCGGCCATTTTGACTGTTGACAAAAGTCACGTCATGTCACGTGATTGCAATCTAGTCACGTGACCAAACTAAACGTTCAAATCTAGTTTCTCAAAGATTCATTATATTTTGTATGCATATGAAACGTTTGTGTAGATAGTTCTTTAGAACAGCCATTTACTTTTAATGCTTGCGTACTAATTGGAGCGGAAGTGACGTGCACAGTACAGCGAGCCAATGAGCAGTGGCCTGGCTGGGCTTGCGCTGAAAAATAAACACGCCTCCGGGCGACGAGCTCTTCTGCTGCCTGGTTGCCGTGGTCGTCGCTAGGCCTATAGCCTCTTCCGCATCGAAGTCGCAGCGGCCGGCGCTTCGGAAGTCGCCTGCGCTGTAATAAAAGGCCTGCTCTACACATCGCTTTACTGCCAACAGCATCATCTCACAATAAAATAATAGTATGGCAAATCTCCACAACGTCTTCAGCAGCGAAGCGAGCGGGCGCCAGGCGAGCCGCACCGCAACGTCGGGCCAGCGGCAGCTGCGAGGAGGTTGTGGCAAAACGTTTGCTCGTATCACAGTCATTACCTTTGCCAGCAGCTCAGTATTCGTCAGCGATCCTCAAAAATGACACATTTTTCACATTTCTTATCCCAGGGTTTATTATTTACGTCAAGAACACACTTAGCTCCTTTTTATGACGCCGGCAGACGGGATCCAGGCTGGCCGGCCGGCCGGCATGCTCGGCGTACTTCACGTTCGCACAAGAAAATACATAACATCCATGATACTAGAGAATGCTTCCTACATTAGAGCACGGGCAATATGCCTCTGCAAAAGTGGATCTTTCGGCAACGACATCGCCTGCGGCAACGCCGGGCGTAAAGCACCATCGCACCCGCGAGCGTACAGAAAAAAAAAAACTCGTGAGCACTCGTAACCGAGGTTGCTAGGCCGCGAAACCGCAAAACTTGGTGCCGTACGTCAGAAAACTGTGCAATGACGTAGGAAATACTTGCTTGTGTTTTTTTCTCTGTTCCTACGTCACATTGATGCACTAGCGATGGCTCAGACTTCAAAAGTGAGCATTTTCACAAACTTTAAAATGAAATTAAAATATGTTCTAGACCTCCCTTGAATTTAATACTTCGCTCTTATGGTACTCACATACAAAGGAAACGTATGGCAATCTTTTGTACAACCTTGGAATTTGATGTCTCTACCCCTTTAAAATGCATCATATCTGTTCATGCCTTTCTGCCTCGTTATTCTTTTTTTGCTATGTTTTTGAATGTAGTCGGCCAGTATTTTCGGCAAGAAAAAGTGGAATGTGCACTCAGCCTATAATGGTAGCGTAACGAATGTTCGTTGGCTGTATCTCTTTTTATTTTGCATCTCAAGCGTGTAGCAAACAGCATCTCGTTATCTGTGTGTTGCAGCCAACAGCACAGGCTAGGCGCCGAGAAGTACGCCGAGACAGACGTCTGTCTTTCAGTCTCGGATTATCCGCCTGCGCCGTGTTTAATACACGGATAACGTCTGCTACGCCGATCACTAGCGCCACGACCACCACTACTACCGAGGGGCTGGCCGTGGACCAACCTGGAGAACGGGTCGGAGTGTATAAGCTCGGCAGTTCGGGCATACTGCTTTCGGCTGCATTTCGCCTCTGACCTGAGTGAGTGGAACATCAAAGGCGCCTGCACATTGTTTTTTTTTACGATGAGCTTGCAATCGCTGGAACTATTAGAGGGAACACTCCACATCTCTTAGTCGTCCGAAAAACGTGAGGAAGCCGCGGCGCCGCTTTAGGAACATTAGCGCGAGCGAGCTGGCTAGAAATTAGTTAACAGTTGCAGATGCACCACGCTCGTGTTCTCCACTGTACTACGTTGCGTCTGCTTTGCTGCACTGTCGACAAAGGAGAGCCTTGTCTCTCGCGTCTTCTCTGTCGCGTTGCCTGCTGCTGAATGCGCGACGGCGAAGACGGTGGCTGACTTTTGTTTGTGCGTCTCGAAAGTGCATATGACACCGCCGAATGTGCGTGAAGAGGCAAAAAGTAGAATTTTAAATTGGCCTGTATACTATAGAGTCCAGTGTTCTGATCATAAAGAGGCTAGTCTCACGGAAAACAGAGATATTCTAAAAAAAAAACACGAAGAAAAGAAAATTGGGGCGTCGCCATCCTCGGCCGATGCCGCCCAACTCGCTCTTTCCGCGAGTAAGAGGCACTCGTCGACTCTGATTTTTCGCGGATCACAGAGTCAACGCTACTCCGCTATTCACTTCAGAACGGTGGCAATGAGCGTATATTTGTCAGGACATCACCAGGTTGAATCGCGCAGCGGGAAATTTTTTTAAGGCGGAAGCCTTTAATGCCTCATCGTTGTAAGCAGCAGTTGTCGGCAGAAATGTCACGCTTTTCAATTGGTCGAAATGGTCGTGACGTCACAGTGCGCGAATTTCAAACGGGGCCAATTGTACTTTGGCTACTAACCAGGCAACCAATTAAAGGGATCGTATAGTGATGCTCCAAGTAAGTGGTACTGAGTTTAGTTAATTGCTTACTTAACCAAATAGCCTAACTAACCTTTCTAGTCAGACAAGATAAATAAATAAAACAGAGTAGGAAATCGGTCGCGCTCGGGAATCGAACCCCGGTCTCCGGAGTGCGAGACGAGCACGCTACCACTCCGCCATGCCAGCTCGATGTTTCGGTATGAACAAAGGTACGTCTAGTGAATACGGTGTCTTCGTTCACTCCCATCTTCCTCCCTTCCCTTCCGGCGAGGTTTAGGTGTCAACTGAGATATGAGTGACAGATACATTTTAAGGCGAAAGCCTTTAATGGCTCATACTGTCGTGACCAGGACGTGTTAGCAAATTTGTCCGCGTTTCAGATTGGTCGAAATGGTCGTGACGTAACTGCGCGAGAATTTTGACGGGTGTCCACCGAAGTATGTGAGACAGTACTGCATAACTTCCTTTCCTCAAAAGCAATTTTCGACTGGTGTCCACCGAGATATGTGAGACAGTTACTGCATAATTTTCTTTCCTCAAATACAATTTTCATTTTCTTCATTGCGGTCCCTCTTTCTTCTTTCACTCCACTTCCTCCCTTCCTGTGCGGTGCGGTTCAGGTGTCCACCGAGATGACAGAGAATTACAGCTCCCTTTCCTTTCATCAAAAAGCGTTCCGTTCAAAGGGCAAGGCATCGCGCCGAACGGGTGGTGGCGTTCCATGGACTCCCTGGCAGCGCTACAACACGCTGTCGCGTTCCACCCCTCAAGGCAAAGATTAAGCGTCATTAATTGGCAGTTAATTAATGCACCAATAGAATGTGAACTGAACAATCGCGTCGCCGAATGCAGCACTGAGGCTTTCGCCTTTCACCACTTTAGCCGCTAAAGTTCCTCGTAATTTTTTAATTAGGCTTTCACGACCATACGTGCGTATTTTTTAACCAGGCCAACGTCAGCATGCCCAGAAAGATCCAAAGAATCTATTTATACAGAGAAAAGAGAATTGGATAGGATGCGCCTCAGTGTCGTTTTAAGTACAAAGGTCAGCCAGATTTGAAGCGGTATTTTATTTAATCACCTCGTCCGTGCCAGTCACTTTTATTTGAGTACTATGTGCCGGCGTGGTTGCAGTAGGGCTTGCGTTGTGTTTTTCCTCTTTAAAATTTTATCCAGGATATATTCCAGCGTTGGCGAAAAACAGGTATAGAAAAGCAACTCTCTCGCTCTCACGCACACCGATGCCGGCATAGTTATGGATGATGCGCAGCAGTTTTTGGCTGCACCGACACGCGTTAGGGCCCATCTTCTCATGCGCGTGCTGTAGACGGCTTTGCGGTGCCATTCATGCGACATCAGATTGCACATTACGCTATATAGAAGTGCATATGCACTATTGCCAAAGTCATGAGTATCGACATAGTGTTTCGGTACAGAGCTGGTGTAATGGTGTGTGGAAGGGCATGTAAATGTCGCTTGCAGTAAATTATGCAGGAGGCAATGGAGACCTCGCGTTTCCAAGGCTGATGGTGAATGCTCAATATGAGCACCTGCTTCTTGCGTGCACGTTTGGTGGAAATCTGATGGCAGTCACATAGTTTCTCGCGTCCATCGAGGCCATACCTGAGCCTTTTCGGATGTCGGATCAGATGGTTGTAGAAGCGGTTCTCCAGAAAAGAGTGAGGCTTGACTCTGAATATAGAGCACGTCACGTCGTTAATGGTGTGCCGGCTTTGCGGTGAGCCGCCGCGGTGCCTTAGTTACAGTGCTCGTCTGCTGTCCCGAAAGACGTAGGTTCAATCCATGCTGTGGCGGTCGCATTTCGTTGGAGGCGAAATTCTAGAGGCCCGTGTACTGTGCGATGTCAGTGCAGGTTAAAGAACCCCAGGTGGTCGAAATTTCCGGAGCCCTTAGCTACGGCGTCCGTCATAGCCTTAGTCGCTTTGGGACGTTACACAACATGAGGCAGAAAACAAAGCCAGGTACGATGTGAACGTTTGTGTTTTGTGCCCCATGTAAGTTGGCAAGAATATGTCCGATGGTGAACCGGAACAAGTGGCGACATGCACAGTAAAACATTCCCGTCAGTACACCGAATGTCGGTCCGCAGTTGTCTGCGAGATTCCCCTCACGTGTGGTAAAGTACACTTTGGTCAGACCGGACGCTGTTTCAATGACAGAGCGAGCGAACACTTCCTCAACGTAAAAAACAAGTCTGGGAGCTACATGGCACTATATTGTAACCAACCCGTCACGATTGTCGGCCTATGTTTTCAGACACCAAGTTTCTGGCGACCGCAAGGAGTAAAATAGAAAGTGAGGTTATTGAAGGTTTTTTGATTGAAAAGGCTGGGGACGCGTGCATCAGCAGCCCTTCTGTCCGTTTAGAGGAAAAAAAAAGGTCCTTCCTGAAACGGACGCGACTCTTGCGTTTTAACCGCTAGACATCCTGACAAACGGTTTTCCCCGCAATCTCCTCATTGTGTTTTATTTTGCGTTGTTTCGTTTGTTGGCCTCATGCGGAACGTTTCCTCCCCTGTCTTTTAAAGACTTTTAATGGTTTTGACCTTCTTAATGGCTTTGCCGGTGATGATCCATGTTACTTCTTTAGTTTCTCTTTTTACGATTGTCACTTTTGCCGTGTTAGTTTTTGGTGCTTTTTTGTTTTTTTTTCGCTTTTAGCCTGCTGACTGTGCCTATTGCCTAGCAACTTTTATTTTTCTCACCCTTTTTTCATCGCCATTTTATCACTCATTTTCTCATGCTTATATTCCTTCTCGCCCTCTTAAATGTTTTTATTTAGCCAAAAGATTCCGTTTTGCTTTGATGTGCTCATTTTCTTGCTTTCCTGAGCTGTAGTTGTCAAAGGCTGCAGCTGGGTCATGCACATCTTTTATCTGTTAGTCCTTCTAACATTAGGTTTGGTTTGGTTTATGGGGTTTAACGTCCCAAAGCGACTGAGGCTATGAGAGACGCCGTAGTGAAGGGCTCCGGTAATTTCGACCACCTGGGGTTCTTTAACGTGCACTGACATCGCACAGTACACGGGCCTCTAGAATGTCTCCTCCAAAGAAATTCCAGCCGCCGCGGCCGGGATCGAACCCGCGTCTTTTGGGACAGCAGCCGAGCACCATAGCCACTGAGCCACCGCGGCGGCCCCTTCTAACATTAGTTTAGTAATATGACAGAAGCCAACAGCCACAGAAACCAAGGGGCACAGGGGATTATTTTTAAATTTATTTATTTATTTTGTGGTGTTGATCTATTTAGAATATTAGTGAATATGTTATCGCTTAAAGCTGATTGATTAGAAAAGCAGAAGAACAAACAACCACATGCCGCCGGTGGGATCCGAACCCACGACCTCCGAATTACGCGTCCGGTGCTCTACCTCTGAGCTACGGCGACGGCTGTCAAATCTTCTGCTTTCGGGGGTATTTATGTTTACAAGTAACCTAACCTTGAGAGTATTCATCAGCGCCACCCACGTTCACGAGCGGCGGACGTGGAACGTCCCGAGTTACCGCAGGTGTGACGTAGAACATCATCGAACGGAGAGGGTGGAAGCTGAGTGAGAACCCTCTTGTGCTTCCTATGGCGTCAAGGCTGCCGGAACCGAGGCCCTCGCTAAGCAATTAAGCAAACAAGGGAAGGGCAATGAGGGGCTCGTTATAAATATGACAGCTTCCACCCTCTCCGTTCGATGACGTTCTGCGTCACACCTGCGGTAACTCAGGACGTTCCACGACGGCCGCTCATGAACGTGGGTGGCGCTGATGAACACTCTCAAGGTTAGGTTACTTGTAAACATAAATACCCCCGAAAGCAGAAGATTTGACAGCCGTCGCCGTAGCTCAGAGGTAGAGCACCGGACGCGTAATTCGGAGGTCGTGGGTTCGGATCCCACCGGCGGCATGTGGTTGTTTTTTCTTCTGCTTTTCTAATCAATCAGCTTTAAGCGATAACATATTCACTAATATTCTAAATTGATCAACACCACAAAAATAAATAAATAAACTTAAAAATAATCCCCTGTGCCCCTTGGTTTCTGTGGCTGTTGGCTTCTGTCATATTTATAACGAGCCCCTCATTCCCCTTCCCTTGTTTGCTTAATTGCTTAGCGAGGGCCTCGGTTCCGGCAGCCTTGACGCCATAGGAAGCACAAGAGGGTTCTCACTCAGCTTCCACCCTCTCCGTTCGATGACGTTCTACGTCACACCTGCGGTAACTCAGGACGTTCCACGTCCGCCGCTCATGAGCGTGGGTGGCGCTGATGAACACTCTCAAGGTTAGGTTACTTGTAAACATAAATACCCCCGAAAGCAGAAGATTTGACAGCCGTCGCCGTAGCTCAGAGGTAGAGCACCGGACGCGTAATTCGGAGGTCGTGGGTTCGGATCCCACCGGCGGCATGTGGTTGTTTTTTCTTCTGCATTTCTAATCAGTCAGCTTTAAGCGATAACATATTCACTAATATTCTAAATTGATCAACACCACAAAATAAATAAATAAATTTAAAAATAATCCCCTGTGCCCCTTGGTTTCTGTGGCTGTTGGCTTCTGTCATATTTATAACGAGCCCCTCATTCCCCTTATTTTGTTTGCTTAATTAGTTTAGTAATGCTATAGTTTGATGGTGCATGCACATTTCATGAGCTCTTTCGAGCTGTGTTATGACTCGCCAAGCGTGTGAGGCGTCCCTTTGCGATGTCCCGTGGCTGACAGTGTATCACGTGGTCCAGAAAGATAGTATAAATCTGCGCTGGTTTTTCACGCAATAAAGAGTTGGTAGTCAGCGCCCGTCCTGTGTTTTTCGTGTTCCTTCTGTCCTCGTTCCGTAGCGCTGTGCGAACGTGATTTTTGGTGGGAAAAATAAACCCTCGAACGTTTCGAGGTTCAGCGCGACAACCATTGCAAATATGAAGAAAGAAGACACGACGAATGCTGAGTATACCGATATTATTTTTAGGTTGTGAGCGCTCATTGCGTCTCCTTCCTTCGCCTACGCCTGAATCCCTGAATTTGAAGGTATTAACGCACCAAGAGGTCAAGTTTTCGTCTTAATGCCTGAAAGATACAGTTATAGGTGAAGTTATAGGTCCTCGTTTGGGAGCTGTTCTGCAGCGCCCGAGTTTGCAAAAAACGGGTCGTGAAATATTTTGTCGATCTAGTTCAGCAGCCATAAAAAGGTGGAATAATGCAAATTTTTGAATAAAAATCAAATTTAATCCAAAACACCCGCACACTAGACTAGGTACAGTGACAAACAAGAGGCTGCTCCCCTAACCAACGCGACACGTGTACAAATTTTACCCGCAAAAAAGAACGAAAAACAAGCCATTTACATTCTTTGCATTAGTGGCATTAGAGTGCTATAATTAGCATTGCTCTTTCCTACTCAAATTAGGGCTGCCTTTTAGAACATACGAATGACAGAAATTCTTCTTCAATACAATGAAAAGCAGCGCTGACAAAAAAGAAAAGAAGGGGACACTAATGACGTCATAACTTCAGTGGGTCCCTACAGTGGACTGGGATCCTCTTCGCATATCAGCAGCGCCCAGCATTCAGAGCGATATGAAGTATTTGTATACGTCAAAGCACTGCCAAGTGGATATTGATCATAAAGCTTCGTTACAAAGAACGCTAACGAATCTCGTGCTTTATTAGGCGATAGCCTAAGAAGCTCGTTCTCCTGCAAACCTGGCGTCGTCTTCGTCGTCCTGCATCACTCAGAAATATCACAGATGTTTCAATTGAAGCTAACGACATGCGGAGGGTTCAAATGAAGCCGAAATTGGCCAGGAGGTTTCGCAAACGCGGATATTTAGGAATATATATGTAGTTCAATAATTTATTAAAAGAAATTGTCCTGCATTGAGGTTCGAACCCAGTCCCACTACGCGGTAGGCGAGCGCGCAAAACATAGGCCACTTGAATTCGAGGAGAATAAGCCCCACACCACGGACACCAATAGATAAGAACGAGGACCAGAGACAAGCACTAGATTTCTTGTGATGTGGATGGTGTGACGCTAGTTTTTTCTGCATTTAAAGTATGCACCAACTAGCCCAAAAAGAGGTGTTAATGCATAGGCCACGAAGCTTTGTTAGATCAAGTATGTTAGAGGGGCACCTATTGAACGGGTTGTGTTGTGCACGACTTAATTAGCAACGTGTGTCTGGAATATGTGACGATGTTACATTAATAAAAAAAATAAAAAGCATAAATATTGTACAAAAATAAAAAGAAAAAGAAGAAAAGTAAAATAGAGGAGGGATGAGAAGGCGCTATCGCGTCTACTCTAAAGGCGAAACTGAAGCGTGCTCCTCATTTTTTTAACTCAGTGCAGTCGACACAAAGTGCAGTCATCCATTTCTACTGCAGGAGCCAGGAAATGAACAGATTCCAGAATACATTAGGCTTGTTCGTGCAAATTACCGAGCTATAATCCGAAAGTCACATCTGACACTTCCCACACAGGTGTTGTAGGACACATTTCTGGTTTTTATAGGCACCCCGTCCCAACGCAGTACCAAAGGGACTGCAATACCCTACAGTCGTAATGTGAGGTCAGTGGAGTAGTGCGCACCTTGATACTTTCAAACGTAGCATCAGTTCTTCGTGTGCTATGCGCTCTTCGTCTGGAACCACTCCGCCTTTCTGAAGGCAGCAGCGCCAAATTCTACGACTGGAACAATGGCCGGTATGGGAAAAAACAAACGCACGCACAGAGCCAACGAAAACGTAAGCAGGACGACAAAAATCAAAAAAGGACTTAAAATTGACGCCGGTAAAAGGCAAGCAGCCACACGCGACGAAGTCACAAGATGACGAGACTTACACAGGCCGCCGAAGGTCGACACCTAGTGCCAAAAACCCTTTCCTTCCTCCTTGGGCAAAACAAAGTGACAATGCTAAAGGTGGATGGCATTCCACCTTTACGTTCGGCAGAGGTACAGACGCGAGCAAAAATTATTAGCACAGACCACTGCTGATCAGAATTGGGATATCTCACCACGCGGCGCTGCAGTTCGCACACCTGCCTGGATGTCGATGCTGGACGGATGTCGATGCAGGCGCAGTCACTCTTCCTGAGGCCCTAGGGTTTAAAGATAACAATGGTCATGTAAATAGATCTGCAGTGGAAGTTAGCAAAAAGCGATTGGAGGATTCGTGGCTGAAAAGCAGAGATGTGGCATAAGGTTAGAATTGTAGGAAACCGTTGGTAAAGATGGTGGCGAATCATAGTGAGAATTGCCAACACAGTAAACAAAAAAATAGTAAGGAAAGAAAAGCTGAGCATGGTGGCAATTGCCACCACCCCGTTTCAAAGAAGGCGCTCCTGTCCATCCGTCCATCCATCCTGCCTATCGGGCCGTTTCCATGCTTGCACTAGGGGGAGAGGGGGGGGAGGCGCAGGAAGTAAGCTTTATCAATCGCGCACCACCCGAGCGTTGAAGTGCCGACCCTACGTGACTGTGCATGCGGCATTTATTTTGGCTCGGTTATCATGAGCACAGATGGCTTTGTTTTATTACTGTTTTTTTTCTATGTCCGCGATGGCTTGTCAAAAGAAACTCGCGGGAACAATAGATGATAGCGCTGCTTTTAGCCAGTAATTCTGCTAGACCGTGGCAGTCCGCTTAACCCTCCTAATACTGTGGAATGGGAACGGCCCGGCACTCTCGTTATCAACCTCTTCGCCACCCGCAGCGCCACGCGTTGTCATTCCGGCGCCCCGGTGCTCCGTCATGTGTGCAAATCTTTTTTACTCGCGACAGTACATTCCCCAGGTTTCATTGGAATTCCTTAGGCGTAGGTTCCTAGCTTTCTCTAGCCCTAGCGTTTGAAAAGGCTTTATTGCATCTGCAAACCGAGGTTAAGCTCACGCCATGGAATATGGTCTTCCTGCTACAGCGCGCCTAAGCTTAATGTGAGCTGTCAGAACAAAACAGCTCCTTTTTCTACAAGCTCCTCCCAGAGTTTTTGGTAAGGCTTACGGGGACAGTACTCATTTACTTCAAAATTTGCGTAGCCATTCATTTTGTCCTCATCCAAGCGCAGCCTTCGAGGCACACAAGGTCAGGAGCGCAACCAATAAACTCGATCGCGGCACCACCGACCGCGGAGGCTGTCTCGTAACTTCCTCGAAGCAACCTCAGCAGCTGATTAGCGAACAATGTGAACTTTGGTGCTGTGCTTGCGAATAAATAAAATCATAGATAAAACGTTCAGCCAACAATCATGACAAGCAGAGCCATGCACCTTAAGAAGGCGGTCTTCAGAGTTCTGAAGTGCGGAAATGATTTTTGCAGGTAACATTTTTTAGAGCTGCTTTAACCCATGTCATCCGATTCATAGATATGGTCACATGCGCTGCTTTCTTCTTTGTTTTGCTTGACGCAGTGCTAACATCACCGATCTAGCCGAGGGCACCTCCATCAGCTCCAGGACTTCAGCCTTCGGATCCAGCGGCTCTTTAAATTAATTTGTAGGAGGAATATTTGTTGCTGAAAGAATGTGTGTTTGAATTGCATTATCGAAATGATTACAATAGATTGGCTGCTGTAAAACTTTTGAAACAGCAATACATCGGCGGCTCTTTCCGAATCAATAACTGTATGTGCTTTTATTCAACGGCGTTTGGTCATGGTAAATATTTGCTTCCTGTCCGAATTTTTCGTAGTGACAACCAATGAAAATAGTTTCGAAAGCTTTTAACTGAACCAGTGACCTTCAGTACGAGTTGCTACCTTATACTTCCGGTTGTACGCGTAAGTAGAGCTGTAGGATTGGCTCCACGAAAGATGACCATTCACTTCATTAATATATGAAAAGATTAAGTCGCCCAGTCAAATAATTTCCAATACTCTGGCTGCAAAACATTTCTTATTATTCCAACTCATCAGCGTCCTTGAAAGATTATGAATTCTGTTGCGAGAGTGTGCTCTGTAAGAAACCTGAAAAGAAAAAAAAAGAACACTGTAAGAAAACTTCAACCGTGCGAAGGATTTACTGAATCGAATGGGTAAAGCGGTGTCCTGTAACATTTGCTTCCTGGCTTCAGATCGCTCTCTCTTCAGCTTTCAGTGAGAAAATACAGGGTGTCTGCTGCTCTCTCCTTCTTACCTCGTGCCGTGGCCTCACGACGGAAGAACTTTTTCACCGCTTGGCCGTACGCGAATGGAGGTTACTCCTGAGAAAGAACGCATGAGCACTGGCTTCCTGGGTTCACTGGGTGCAGCACAACAGTGCTGAAGCCAGCGTTCTTCACGAGCTGGAATGACAACGAATGTAGAAGCAGCACTTACATTGCAGTTTTTTCATGCCTCATGTTACCAACAACCACACTTTGGCGCCACAGTCGTCGTTCGGTTGTTGAATCCTAAACCAAAACAGCACGAGAAAGAAATTCGATTACACATTACTTAGTGGTCGTAGGAGAGTACCGCTTGGTAATCCACGTATAATAATGCCTTGCGCATCATTACAAACAACAAAACATGCACCCAATAGTTACGTGTCTACACTTTTTAAAAACGAGCAAGGTGAGGAGGAACTCATTCGTCACCTTTCGAGACCTTCGGGGCTTCAGAGGTAACGTAAGGGCTCCACTACAGCTGAAAAGCAAACCCGTTGCTTGTTTGTTCTCCTTGGTTATCTGTGCCACACTGAGTATTATTAGGTCCTTGTGGGCACTGTGCGTCATTATGTGAGTACACAACACGAAAGAAGAGAATCCACCCTAATGTAGTTCATATCGACGGCACTGTAGGTGGGCTACTCTCGGTACCTCTCCCGTTGACGAGACGGCGACTGCGAACACATCCGCCCTTGTCAGAATATCGTAAGCCTGCGGCTATAAGTAATTGTAACGTTGTAACGGGTAACGCATTGGTCATGCCCCCATATGTCGCCGTCTAGAGAAATAGCGAAATAGCGTAGCTCCTACTCTTGGGCAGGACCTTTGGCCGTCATACACGTCCGTATATGCTAAGGTATTAGGACAACACTGTTGCGCAGTGGTTACGGCATTCAGAAGGACGCTAACATGGTGAGGAATAAATTTATTCTTCTGGGTGAACTTGCGCCCGCGAACGAAACAGCTAGGTGGCAGCGATAGCAACAAGTGGCACTCGGGTGGGATCAGACTCTCAGTCGTTTTCGGCCGCGCTCAACGTGAATGCGACAAGGGGCAGCCGAGAAAATACAGACGATCCCAAGCTGCCCTGAAATATATGCGCGTGATTATGGCTATTGCAGAAAGGCTCTGGTAGCTTATACCGAACGCCGATAAACAAAAACTACCAACCAGAGGAAAATGAAAAGAACGTTTCGTGGCATTACCTGCCTCTTAAATATGTATCGGTACGATGCTTAGAGCGAAAAGAAACGTAGTGTAAACAAGGGCATCCGTTAGCGCCATGATGCCATTGCTGCTAGATGTGCGAGGAGCCGCTGGGATGCCGTTGGTGCACCCGGGACGACCAACTAGTCGAATTCACCCACTCCTCTAAGTATCTTGTTCCGTCGAAAATAATGGGGTTGAGCCATTTCACCAAGAACTCAAGGACCGATTGGCGTCCACACGCACAATAATACTGGCTATAGCTGGCATTTCATGCATAACCACATAAAATGAGCGGTATTTTGAGCACTGTAGGTATGCGGTGACGTTGAGGTTGTCGTCGGTCACGTTCGGCAGCACTGTGTCTGTCGAGCGTGGTTGTGAGTGGCGTGCCATGCACCATCTTGAACGGTGTAGTTAAGCTTATGAAATGCCTGCCTTCATAACCTGCCAAAACTTTTACATCGTTCGCTTTGCTATCAGAATTCAATGTTTTTTTTTAAATGTTGGCACATGTTAGAAACTTTCTAGACAAGCATGAAGAATATAGGCGCACATTTAATGGCCTGATATAATCCTCCTATCCCATCGTCCCCTTCCTTATCGATAAAAACTATGCGCCAGTGCATAACACTTGCACACAATGTCCACCAAAAGGGTCACGCATTGAGGCCGCATCGACGGGACCGCAACAGTGTCCGTCCGTACCATGTGCGATGACCACGAATAAGTGCGCGATGCACACCCTCGCCAGTCATTCTTCGCTGGTCCGCGTCTCGGTGTCAGCCGCACGTTCAAGGGCACGCTGCTCCAGTCTAATTCGCGGAAGCGCTCTCCATATCGTCGCCACCGTCATCGCCCCTACCCTTGTTGGGTGCCAAACACTGTTCCCATGTCGTCGAAGCATCAGCACAAACGGTCTCTCAGTGGTGCTGCCTCTGCCGTCCTCGCCGCCGCCAAACACGCATCCGGCGAGAGTCCCAAAAAGCATCCAGTGCGAGAGAATAGCACAGCAACCAAAATTGGCGGTGGTTTAGCTCTGGCTAAACCTAGTCTAGTAGCGATAGCTACAGACCGTCGGCTGCGCTTACGCTTCTCTGCCTTCAGAGACGCAGAACTCGAGACGCATTCACCATCAGATGTCGGCGCTGTAGATATAACGTTAGAGGCTAAGCAAGCCCGTCTAGCGGCATGGCTTTCACAGCGCTTGGCTAACCGTTCGGCACGCTCCTCTTGAGTCTCTTCAGCGCCCTGTCTCCTCTTCACTTAATTTCTCAGTCGATCCCTGGCCTACTTAACCTGGCCGAATTCTCACTATCCATAGTGCGGCCTCAACTATGGCTGGGGCGACGCGAGCTCTCCCCTTCTATACTCCCGGTTATCGCAGTCACGGAGAGTGGGGTGGTACGTTATACAAAGAGCACAGCTAGCGCCCAGCGGCTAAAACCCCTAAAAAAACTGAAGTAGCGGTAAGACGCCCTCCCTCATCTCTCCTCCGGCCCCGCGCACCGGGCGAACGACTATTGTTTTCTTTGTGATTTCATGTGACTGCGGTGGCGACCTCTAGCCCGCTCCGAATGAAGTAACGCCCCTTTTCAATTGGTTGCGCTGGATTCCCGTACTTGCCGAGTTCTTCTCTATGTCTCCGCATTAACCGTGCGTTCCGCTGCATCAATACATCGGTGACTTAGGAGAAACATTTGCATGCTTCACTGAATCGTCTAAAGGAAAAAATGAGCACGCATAGGTGGATTGTTTTGGTTGAGCCCCACGCGCACCGTGTCCGGGTGCGCCGGGCTTTATGCGGGGTGCCAAGTTTGATATCGAGAGTGGGGCGTGCATTGAACGTGACCGTGAATCACGAGGCCGTAGAATGAATTTGCGGTGATCTCTTTTGGTGAAGAGGAGTATGCAAACAGAACGACCGTCCCCGCCGGAACGCTGCACGTGATACAATGGATACACAGGTTTGACATTCGAAAAGACACCTGCAAGTGAAGGCATTCTAAATGCCCGTAGTTCATCCGCTCTTCTAGTGGCTTTTGGTTTTGGTCAGCTGCACTGTATCGCGGGCAAGGTAAGACGCTTGAGGGAGTGCTCGAAATACGGTATGAAGGCCACGCTACGGGAGTACTTATCTGTGCCTCCCCTAATGTTCTCTCGCGTGCATGAACGATAACGATATAGACTCCCGCATTAAAATTTTATTTGGAATAGTTGCTTAGGAGAAAACCTACCTCGCAAATATCCTTCGCCTGCCTGCAATGGGATAATAAATTTCGACGTAAATGTTTCATCGGCATCAGTCATTTAGTGATAAGCAAATCCTACCTCGCTTTTAACACATCTGTCCGATAATCTCCCTTATTTATATAGTCGCTACTAGAGCACTGCACGGGCCTTAATTATTCACGCGTCCCGAGCCCGTCAACCTTTTTCGTTACCAGCCCCAGCCCGGCCCGATTTTTTCGATGTAGGCCCGAACCCGGCCCAGCCCGCGAGGTAGACATGCCCGGCTCAGGCTCGGAAACAGCCCGAGTACTAAATGCACATCGGTGAAGCCAAAGCCTTTTGTTATACGGATCTCATTTAAAAAGAAAGCGGCTACAAAACTTTTAAAAATGGAGATAAAGGAGGCCTCACTGTAGACAACGTTAACAAAAAAAAAAACGTTTTAGCATTAATAAAAGAGGTTATCGCAGATTTGCTCAAATTCATTTAAACCCCATACACTTCAGTGATCATGGTAGGAGGATCATGGTAGTAGGAGATGTAGGAGAGATAACACGAGGAGTGCACTGCTGACGGAGTTCAAAGCATTTGCGGTGTCCTTTACTGTTATCTGGACCTCTTTGAAGACAGGGCAGTGTTAGGCACTTATGGAGAGATTGTTGCTTCTTCACGAATGTGCGAGCAGCTGTAAACGAAGCGACCACATCTACGTGAAGCTATCATGCTCAGCTCAGGAAAAGAGCAGGATAGTATTATATGAAAGCGAATAATGGCTCACTGATGAAATTAAAATCATACTTAAATCATGTTATGCGCATAGCTTATGCATCAGGGTCTTGCACTAGGCATCACGGCAGGATTTTGAATCGGCTCACCCAATGGCTCACAAGCGGTGAGTTGTGGCGTCACCAGTAAGCCTTGGAAGAAATGTCTGCGTCGACCGGCAAGCCTCTACTAGGAACGAGCGAAGCGGCCACCCCAGAAATGTGGTCACCAAATTGATATGAAAAAATCGAACACAAGTAGGAAACACGGGCGCCAAAAGAGAAAACTATGAAGCGTGCTGCGATTCATTATGTGTATGAAGTCAGTGAAGCCCTTTAAATTTGCACGGAGTCCGTCCACAGGCAAGGATTTAGTCGGACTTGTCAATGTAAAGGATCCTTTGCGACGTTCCAAGTTCCCTGGTGTGGTTTATCGATCGCCATGCAACGACTCGCTCTCCGTCTGTATTCAGGAAACCGGGAACTGCCAACGATGCATCACAGCCCATCAACGTGACGTCAAGAAGAGTGCATCAAAGAATGCGTTTACGAGATGTCCAGACGGAGCTCGCGCATTCCGGAATGAGGCGTCAGTCGTGGCAACAGAAAGAAACACTGGGACAAGACTACGTCTAAAGTCCTTACTGACCCAGACCACGCCCGACGGATTGAACAGGAATCAAGGAACTGTTCATAATATCTGTGGGAAAATACCGTTAAGAATCCTGACGGCTATATAAGAGACACCTTTTTCCGGAGAGTCTTCTTCTGAAGAATGGTTCTGTAGGGGACCCGAAATGTGATATTCATTTTTTTTCTTGATCAGAGACCCAATAGCCTTGTTATTCTGCTTCATCCTGAGCAGAACACAATCCATAGAACGTTGGGCTCTAAGATCAGGATAGCGAGTGACAGATGGGAGAAAAATCATCTTTTCTGTGCCACAAAAGCACATAGCTGATGGATTGGATAGAAAAGCTATTGGAGGTCAAGGCAGGTAATAACGAGCTATCCACTGATTGTGTATGAATATTGTAAGCTTCAGGATTGGCGCGCAGAAAGGAACAATATTAAGTGATGACATAAGAGGAAAGAAGGAAGAGTAGAATGAAGACAGATTTTTCCACACAAATATTCAATAGCACTGTCAGTGAAGTGACTAGAAATCAAGCAGGAGTTGAGAGGATAACATAGAGCGTTATAAGTTCTGTCCAAAATACGACTGTCGCAATTTTTCATAAACAAACTGTGATTATTAATCCAAATATGTTTTGGAATGCAGATTACGCATCTATAGAAATTTAAAAACGCGATAGGTACCGTACATTATAGAAGAGTTTTGTAATTGAGCACGACAGGACGAACGCTTAACTTCCAACTGATACTTCATTGAAAAAAAATCTTTATCTCTCAAAGATTCTTGAAAAGGCACAAATGTACAGCCCCCGTCAAAAGTATACAGTTCAAATCGTTTGCTTACGGGGCCTGTAGCGTCCCACTTATGCATCCTAAACGGCCGTAATGTCTCGAACCATAAATGGCTTCGAGTCCTCAATCCTGCCAAGCTTTGGACTGCTAGAGGTGCTAGGGAGCCGAGCTAAATAGTTTAGGAGCAAACCCCTTGGGCTGTATGCATTTGACAGGAATTGTACTTACCTTTGAACTTCAATGCATTAACAGCATACAATTTCTTGACCTAAAAAGTTCTTTTTTTTGGAAGGCCACCCCAGATCGAAGATTTGCAGACCGGGAAAGGCACTTTCCCCTTACAGAAGGGCTCATTCGAAGCTAATTAACAGAGGGTTTGCAATAAGCTGTTTGAAATAATGCGAAAAACCAAATGCAAGAAAGCGTTGAACTGTAAACTGAGCGTCCATGCATATCAGGCATCCCTGAAGATGCCATACCAGCGGTCGCAGAGAACCTGGTGCAAAGAAAAAGGACACTAAAAAACAAGAACCGCATGATCAGAGGAAGTAAACACAAGTGGCTCCGTTCAAAATGTATCCTACAACTTATAGAAAACAGCGAGCAGAAGCAACGTAAATGCGCTCTTCTCCGCTCCGAGCAAGCTATCAAAAATTTGTCCGATGATGGTAAAAACGAAAAAGCCGATCTGCACTATCAGGCAGCAACCCTGTTTTACACGGTGCACAACTAATGTAGTTTAGAGTATTTCACTTACCTACAGCTGAGTGTGGATTGGGCAAACAGGACGTTGTTTTAATGACGGAGCTAGGGAGCAGTTGAATTTGGTCAAGGACGGGATAACGGGCATCTTGTCGTTCATAGTCGGGATTGCAAATACACACCACTGTTTCGAAAACCCTAATTTCTTGGGCGCGGAAACGGCCACAGGTATATCGGAAGCTCGCTTATTACAAACGAGGGTGGTGCTATTGTCAAAATATGTATTAAGGCAGTGGCACTGAAGCTTAGAAACAACGAACAACTATGGTCGCACTGCTCGGTTATAATCAACGATGAGGCACCGTTAACGTGCCCTCGCAGTCGAAACATTCTCGTTTGTCCAAACGTGGAGACAGAACAGCTACTCCGAGCCGCCGGGAAACCGGCTTGGAAAGAACATGGCGGCTCAGAAAAGCCATAAAAGGTGTGGTGAAAGCGGATAATCGGTAGCTAAGCTTGTGCTGAGAAGGTCAAGCTGTGGGGGCTTATATGCTGGATGTGTCAAGGGTCTAAACTGAAGGAGATCCGTGGGGGGGGGGGGGGGCAGCTTTGAAAACGAAACTTATGCTCACGGTCGGTAATCAATTAGTGCAAGCGATTTGAAAATTTGGAGTACCAGTGAGGTGTTATATCGTGCTGTCCCAGGTGGTCATGTGGCATGCACCGCCTACCCATGCAACTCTTCGCCTTCTGCGCTTATACCACGTTGACGCAAGCACGTAGGTTTTCAGTTTTTATGCTCAGCGCACACGTGCGTTGGTAGCTTCGACGCTGAATGGCCCCAGGAGCTATAGATGATACTGACGAAATCCTACATGCTGAACAGCTGGCAGGACTTGTTGTCGCCTTTGATCACTTCGTTGGCACGCATGAAGACGCTGACAACAAAGAGCCATGTGCTGACCTATCTTTTGTATATGAAATACTAGGATTTGCGAGCTGCTAGAACCTTGCTCAAGCAGTTCAGGAAGAGGGCGACGTGTCACCAGCTAACGTGGACATTTTAAACCAGATTAGTTCTCTGGCACTCCTAAGGCGGCTTTTTGGCAGCAGGGCTATCGACGAGCACATGGCCACGGTGGGAACTTGTGGAGCGCTGCTCTGCTTTAAGGGATAAGACTCGCATAACGCTCTATCTAGACAGATGAGCGCTGGTATTGTGTGAAATTGCATTTGTGGTTGTTATATGAAAATGCCACTTAATACGAACTTCGGGCATGCATTCCAGACGACCGCCAGGTTCGTCGTAAGTGTGATGGACTTATGCGTTTTTCACTGTGAGCTTGGAATGCAGAGACCTGCTTTGAAGAATCAGATGCGCATAACGTTCTACCTAACGAAGTAAGCGCCACTATTGTGAGAACTTGCATTTTTAGCTCAAGTATGGAAAGTATACTTAATACAAACTTCGGATACAGCGACCCCATTCCGCTCGACCATCAGGTTTGTTGCAACTGGGTTCGAGAAGCGTTTTTCTCTGGTACTATCAATACGTGGCACCGGTTTTGTACTTCTGTCTCCAGTGCAGCGAAGAAAACCAGAAGAAAGTCGCATTAACCTCCGTGCCATTTTTTTTCTCGTGTTTCTTTCATTCACAGCAAGATGATGTATAGTAGAAATTTTGTGGTACTCTGTGATACTGTTGGTCTTTTGAATTGTTCCAGTGTGAACAGTTCTACGGGCGCCAATACTCTATTTTTTCTGGGCTCATGAAGCAAAACATTATGTTGCTTTCGAAAAAATAAAAAAATCTCTACCTCTCCCGTAACCGAGAGTAGAGTAAGCATGAAATGTTGACGGGCATAACACGAAGCGTACGCGGACACGACGAGACGCAGGCCTGACAAGAATGTACTACATGCAACGCGTTCGAAACTGTCTAAAGTACGTAGAGGCGAAAGCGTTTTCCGCACCACTTTGACTATGTGACACTGGTGACGTTACCACTGAATTACGTCATACATAATTGATGACGAAGTAATGACAAATTACTTATTACTAACGAATTAGTGACTAATTACTGATTAATGACTAATTAATTAACTGCTAATTGATGACTTCAGTTCGCCTTTAGGAGTGGAACGCGACAGCGTGTTGTAGCGCTGCCAGGCAGTCTACGGAACGCCACCACCAGTTCGGCGCGATGCCTTGACCTCTGAACGCGACGCTTTTTGAGGAAAAGAAATTACGCGGTAATTCTCCGTCATCTCGGTGGATATAGGAAGGGAGGAACGCCACCACCCGTTCGGCGCGATGCCTTGCCCTTTGAACGCAAGGCTTTTTGAGGAAAAAAAATGACGCAGTAATTCTCTGTCATCTCGGTGGACACCCGAACCACACCGTAAAGGAAGGGAGGAACGCCACCACACGTTCGGCGCGATGCCTTGCCCTTTGAACGCAACGCTTTTTGAGGAAAGGAAATGGCGCAGTAGTTCTCTGTCATCTCGGTGGACACCCGAACCGCACAGTACAGGAAGAGAGGAACGCCACCACCCGTTCGGCGCGAAGCTAGCGGCGCTTGTATGCCGGTCCTGTAGGAGGGCTTAGAGAGTCTCGTTAAATGTCGTACGGTGCCGGGATGCTCTCGTTTCAGTGCCCGGATGAGTGGAATTCAGTGCCCGGATGTCGGCTCTCGGTCTCGGCGTGACGTCACCACACTGCCGACAACGGGAGCTAAGTTTCTCTAAGCGGCCTTCTCTCAAAGCCCCTAACAGATCACGTATGACAACGAAGTGTATTGTGGCATCTATGTGCTTTTTGCACGCGTTATTAGAAATCGGAAATTATAATTCCGTGCATTATGAAATGCACAGCTCGACTGATATCTTGATAAACATTGAGAACACACTGGCAGCAGTTATTATTTGTGACTCGTTTGGAGAACAACCGGCGCTTGTGTGCCGATCCCGTAGGAGGGCTTAGAGAGTCTCGTTGAATCTCGATAAGTCTCGTACGGTGCCCGGATGTTCTCGTTTCAAAGCCCGGATGAGTGGAATTCAATGCCCGGATGAGTGGGTTTCAGTGCCCGGATGATGGCTCTCGGTCTCGGCGTGACGTCACCACACTGCCGACAACGGGCGCTAAAAGCATTTCATGCTTAATACGCCGTGATATTCCTGCGCATATAAGATGTAAAAACCATTGTCTTGACGTCGAATCATTAAGTACAGGCTAGTACCTTGAGGCAAAGTTCTCTTTGTTTTTACGGCTGCTCTTAAAATCTGTTGTCCTCTTCTAAGACATTTTCTGTACAATAGATGCGTGTGTTCAGACATGATCACACGCACTATCGCCGACATCTTGCTGGAACTGTTATTTGCAAAACGGCTACAAAAAAGAAGAGGCAGAATAGAACTCAGAATCGCTCGTGCGCACGCGTTCTGCCTGCTCCCTGCAGCATTCCATGTTCGAAACTTTGCGCCACGTAGAGCATTCCTTTTTTTTTCCAGGCGAGGCCATGGACTCTGTGTCTTCCAAGGGTGTCCCTCCCGACCCTCCTCCGCTCGGGACGTCGGCTGCACCGCCTCGGCTGCGGACTTCAACGCGTCCAGATGGCAGCATTGAGCGAGGATCGGGCTGCTGCAGCGGCTACTGCGGGGACAGGGCGACCTGCGCGGAGCGGTCATGTTGGCATCCAAAAGCCGTCCAACTCGACGAGGTCCACGTCGTCCCTGTCCTGGTCTGCGACAGCGAACCCGGGGAACAGGGAGGTCGGGACGGCCGCCGTCACTGCGCAAGAACTCGGTGGCAACGGAAGCTGCATGCAAGGGACGCCGCTCAGCTTGGCAGAGCCGTGGCACGTCGTCCCAGCTACCAACTCAGGACTTCGACAAAGAAGTGTTCTCCGGTGAGTTTTGCAGAGTCACGAAGTATTCTCAGTCGTAATAGTGAACTTTGTTTGCGAAGTACTAGTGATAGTTTTCAAAAGTTAATAAAAGGTATCCTGCAAAGGTTCTCGTTTTTCGCTACCTGCACGGGAAAAAGACAACAAGGCTTTATAGGGCTAAAATTTAATGGAGTAGAAATGAGAGTTGACGTTCTTAGCCAGTTAGCGCGACATTTTTGCGAAGAGCAACGATTAACTTTGCTTTTATTCCAATTTCTCATTTTTTAGCCTTTCCTTGGTCCAGGTGTATAGCCGTGTGCTATCGTACCTTTCCTTTCAACTGCTTAAACCCCATGCGCCAGACGTCTGAGATTTGTTCATACCCGACGACACAGGATCAAACCACGCATACAGCATGCGCGCCTCGACTCAGGCGAAATGCTAACGACGCTCCTCCTGTGCTGTGCGTTGTCAGTGCACGTTCAAGAATGCCAGGGGGTCTAAATTATTACTGCTGTGCCCTTTTCTCTCTTCCTTTTTTCGCTGTTTCCTTCATCCCTTTCTTTATAGCATGCTTGCGTCGTCCACCAAGAAGTGCGACATTTATTTTAGAGCCTCTGTTTCTTCAAAACCAATTTTTTTTCGAAGTGCTCGGCCTTGTCCTAGGACCGCGCACGCCAGTCGATGACAATATTGAACATGCAGCTGAGCCTAGGGTGGCTACTTGATCGCGGGATGAATTGGTTGATTGATAGATGGATGGATGGATTAATTTATATATCCGTCAGTTGTGCATCTGATTGGTTGAACCAAGGCCGGACTGCATGGCTGGTGGAGGGGAAGATGGGTAGGGGGATTGTGAGGAGTGCCTTATAGGACCGCTGAGGCAGTTGCGCGGCCGGACGTGGCGATCAACGGGGGTTGGTCTTTGAGATTACAGCTAAGCAGAGCAGTCTCACAACCCCGTTAGGTAAATAAGGAGTAATTGACTATCATTGACATCGACCAAAATGCTACCATAAGGCTACAAAGGAAACCTAGCCGCCGCGGTGGCTCAGTGGCTATGGTGCTCGGCTGCTGTCCCGAAAGACGCGGGTTCGATCCCGGCCGCAGCGGTTGAATTTCTTTGGAGGAGAAATTCGAGGCCCGTGTACTGTGCGATGTCAGTGCACATTAAAGAACCCCAGGTGGTCAAAATTTCCGGAGCCCTCCATTACGGCGTCGCTCATAGCCTTAGTCGCTTTGGGACGTTAAATCCCATAAACCAACCAACCAACCAACAAAGGAAAGCTATAAAGCTTTCCTTTGGCCAACCTTGTTAGGTGTGGCGTTCTCCTGGTTGTATTTGTCAGGGGTGGCGGATTCGCTGGTGATTTGGTATGAAGTGCCTCAGTTCCTCACATCTCGTGTAAAGGCGGAAGATGGTGAGGTTCATGGGGTGCTTTTGCGCGAGGTGCATTTGTGTGTATTCACTTGGCTTGGGCTAATTGGATCCGATTAAGTGCACTGACCGGGAGCACCATCGACCCGCCGACAATTGCGGACGTGGCGTCATATGACTTCCCAATTCTGCTTCGTGGGTGTCACGTTTGGCCAGTGCTGTATGGGAAAGTAGGATGGCGAAGAACTGTGCTCATGCCTAATACGCGTGCCGCCACTTGCAGAGGTGAAAGACGGAGGAGGTGGGGATAAGCGGATTATATATGCGCTCGGGCTTTCACCATTTCGCGGGCCACGCGGCGACCTCAAAGAGCGGAAGTGTCTCGCCATCTGACGCCTGGTCCGAGGGTAATAGTCCGTCATGTCAATCCCCCTTTAATTGCCTGACAGGGAAAGTTAATCGCAGGATCCAGCTACATGCGTCGAGAGGGAGGCACATGTGAGGTGTTTCAGAGAATGCCACCTCTAACCTTAACGACAGGCTTTTTGAGGTTTAAGAATGGTTTAGCGGCATAGCTTAGCGAATGGCTTAGCGACCTTTCTCGGAGGACATCAGGAAACCGGTGAGACCACTTATCTAGTAAGTTAAGAGGGCTTAACTGCTTACATCATGTTAACTAATCTGTGTTTGTTAACATTTTAACTATTACAGTTATTAGCCTGGTTGCAGTGAGAGATTTGCAGCCGGCCTTTAACAATTTTGATATACACGTTTTATAGAATTTTGAAAACGTGATTACTCTCGTCACTGTAGTTCAAGGAATTTTGGGTGTCATGTTCCAAAAGCGATGCGCTACGGAAACGCGTGCGGCTTTGGGAAGCGCAAAGGAACCCCGCTAGCGCATGTACCACGTTGCTTTCTAACGCCTTAGTTTGAAGCGCTCGTTTTGACTCTCTATTTGTGATCAAAAAGCCCGTACGGGCAACAAAACATCGCACTGCAGATTCACTTGGGGAGGACTGTATATCTGACCTTTCAGGCCTAAGCTTTAGAATGAGGTTTCGAAGTTTCCGCTCAGCGGGCCCGAATGTGGGCTGAAGTTGTCGGGGAAATAGGCTTTGAATAGGGCGCTTTTTCATAAGTATGCGCTGTGCAGTTATCTGCAGTTTGCGCGGCGGAAAACGTGTCGCAGGCAACTGTGAGCACCCGTGGCTGAGCCTTCCGGTCCTTTCTGATGCAGCGTACGAAGAGCATGAGCGCTGCTTCTGCAAATGCTTCTGTAATATGTGCCTGGCCTAATGTGACGCTGGATGTGGTGGCCCTTCATCACGATAAGTGCCTGATTGAGCCGTCAGCAATGTTTTTCACAAGAACTAGTGTTATGGCTGCAGCAGGCCTTGTATCTAACTGAGAGATGAAGCGACATGTCGACGTTTTGAATCGCTGTCACCGTAGAGAGCTGCCCACGTCAACGAAAATTCAGATGGGGAAGTGGTGGAGCAGACTGACAGTAGAATACCAATGAGGGCGTAGGACAAAAAGTCGCTCAATGCCGACCGCTTTGACGTTCTAAGAAGTATAGAAAGCTTGATATTGCCCATTATTCTCTCCTAAACAGAGCAGGTAACGTTAGGAGCAGAGATAAGTTGTTCTAATGATTATATGGACGTGAAAAAGCTCCTATGATATGGTGGTGTGTGGTACTGAAAGGTATTGTATGGTATGGTGTGGTATGAGTGTTTAACGTCTCAAAGCTGCCCATGAGTTATAGAAGCCATGGTCTAGTGCCCTGGATTAATTTAGGCTTGCTGTGCTTCTTTAAAAAGGCACTGAGGAGAACTATATGCGAGTATTGTTGTCAGAAAATAAAACTTATTCTTTGGCTTTTTCTGGCAATGCCCACGTTTTTCCGGCATCAAAAGAGGTGTTTATGGCCGAAGATTTTGGATTTAACAATTTTCGCACCTGCTGACCAGGACGGGTTGCTACCAATTTTGAAGCGAATGACGGTGCTGGCTAGCCTCTGGGATCGTTGCCCAAAATTCGATGTTGACTAGCACATTTTACTCCCGAAATCGACCAATTATTTAATTTTGTAGACTTTTCTAGCTTAGTAATGTTCCGTTGTCAGTTAGAATGTTCTCTTCGGGATCAGAACGCGTAGCCTATATAGGCCTTAAGCCGCCAAAAGTGTTACTGATAACCGATCTGTGAACAACAAAGAATCGATGTGTGATCAATGAGAACGGTTTGCGCAAAGCGTTTGATTACCATTTAAGATTGGTTTACGGTTTGATTTAAGGGGCCTCACGTCCCAAAGTGACTCAGGTTATGAAGGACGCCGATTGAAGGGCCCCGGATATCGACCACCTTAGGTTCTTCAACGTGCACTGACATCGCGCAGCAGAGCTAGGGCTGCCACCATTTCGCCTCCATTTCGCATTTCGCCGGCCGGGATAGAACCAACATCCTGGGGGTCAGCAGCCAAGCACCATGAGCACTGAGCCCCCGTGGAGGCTTGGTAACCATTTCAGAGAAAAAATTAAGTTGTTTAAATAAAATCGATGATAATGAATGGTTATTTATAAATTGAATTTCGCTCAGTAGCGCAATGCCAATTTTCGCTTAGTCGTGCTCAATTTAAAAGGAGGAGGTTTTCGGTAAGGATAGAATGTCCACATTCTCCTTGCCACCGTTTTAAACCTGGAAGTATTGTTTCTGCCGCGCTCAGGACCACACGGCCCTTGACATCTGCTTACTGCTACCAGAAAGCGTTCATGGATAGGAGAGTCCAACGGCTAGCTTGATAAAAAAAAAATGTGCACTATTTTCTGTTTAGTCTTCCCTCTATCTTGTCTTTGCGCTTATATCTCTCTTCGTTCAGCGGAATTTTCCTCGCAGTGATAGAAAAAAGGCACTGCGCGCATTTTTTCGGCGTGGAGCTAATGTCTGTTTTTACTGGATCTGTGTTAGATATACGGACATTACTTGTGTTTTGATCTTCAACGGTGCTGCTGTACACATTATCGCCTAACGTGTCTGATGCAGGATGGGTTCAATGGTTTGCGAGCCAGACGCTGTGGGCTCTGCGACGAATAGCCACACGCGAGGTGGTGATTCAACTGAAAGCGCTACATCGGTTGATCTGCTCGTCTCCTCCGCCACCACCTCTGCCAACAGGCTGGCAGTGCTCCTGTTCAGCGGAGGGAGTCGATGCTCTGCACAGGGCTCACTGCACTGGGCTCTTACCTGTGCTGCCGCTTCTGCCTCATGCACAGAAAGCATCCCCGCCACTTTCACTTCCGTTCAAATCATTGCCGCGGTTGGCCATTCATCGTTTGCAGCATTGCTTCAACCACCGATTCCACTATGGCACAGGGGAAGCCTGCTGAAAAGATTTCATTAAAAACATTTGTCAGTATTATGCTCTTCTCGTACCCTGTTTTGTGTGTGTTATTTCTGCGCAACTTTACGATGTCTCGCAATGTCTATGAAAAAAAAAATGCCCGGCATAGAATACATGAATGTTCGCTGATGCGTTCGCAGAGTCAAGTCTGCTCAAGTAATGGATCGTGTCTTTGAATTCGTGGCGTGAAAGCAATCATGCCCTCTAGCTCCGACAGGCCGCTCAAGCCAGGTTCATAGTCCGGACGGAGGCAGACGCCGGGTTCAAACGCTACCTTTTTCCTAATAAAACCATTTTCCTCCCTCCATCCGCAGTAACACCCCTCTTTCCCAACCGCAACCGGTGTCTTACGCATCAATAAAAATTTTTATGCACACACGCACGCGGTCCGCGCCTTCAACCACACTGTATAATACACCTCGCTGCCATTGTCGAGTGTACGTTCATCTGTGCATGGGGCTCGGTGTGAGGTTCTGCATGTTCACACCGGTGAGAAGGATGCGACGCGAAGTCAGCGCCACTGTCAGCAGTCGCTACGATTTTAAAGAAAATTTTGAGTTGTGACTCTTGACGCGTGCAGGCTGCCAGAATATTAGCTCTTTGTGGCCGAAGTACGAAGCGAAACCTGACAAATTCAGGAAGGAGCTCAGTTAGGGTTTCTCGGTACCTGTAAAATGTCCCCCTTTTTTGCGCGCCATGATTGTGGGTACGACAGTTTTGGAAATTTTCGCACGCACTGTCACTGCGAGAAGAACTAGAACACAAAAGAGACCAGCTCGTGCGCTGGCGGCGTGCATTCCTTCCAGAAGTCGCGATGATCCGAACGTCTACACTCCGGCGAGGGCTACTTCTTTCGCGACAAGGGGCCATCCCCTATGTGTCTCTCAGGGGCGTCCCGGTTGATCTTTCGCTCGTTATGGCAGCTGCGTGTGGAGTTTCCCGACTGCAGTGTCTTGGTGTGGCGATGCCGTGCAATAATTGGGCTACTGCAGCGGCAACTGGACCACAGCGCGGCCTCTGCGCAGTGGTCGTCAGGGCAGCTACACGTCATCCAGCTCTGATAGGGCCTCGTTATCTGGGTCCAACGCTGCGTCAAGAAAGACGGAGAACGAAGAGGTGATGACGGCCGCCGAAATCACGCTCCCCCCCCATGGCTGTCGACACTGCATACACTGGAGAGCTACCAGCCTGGCAGAGCCGTCGGCCGTCCTCCCAGCGACCGCCACGGTCATCTGGCTCGAAGGCTTCTCTGGTGAGTTTTTAGAACAGACACCATCATCCAAAAATCGCCAAATTTCTCCTGATATTTTGACAGCAGTGGTTGAAAGGTGCAGATATGTCTAAAGTGGGAACAGTGACACCGTTGGTTGAGTCCCGTTTCACAGGGCGGAAGGAAATGTCTGCATGTCGTTGTAAATATTCGTGACTAGAGGTTACGGGTGTGAGTACTGTCCTCTTCCAACCAGAAGCTACATTCGCTGCACCCGGCACGAATAAATGCGTTCGTCTCTCAAAAACAGCACCTGTTGCAGTCACTTGCATTCGGTCTAAGCCAGAAATTGATTTCGCCAAACCCAAGGTCATTAGGTATCCTCTTCATATGTCCTAGCGGCATGTATTTCAATTTGTACTACCGTACTGCTGATACGGTTTGCTTCATTCATAATATAAGCAATCGAGCCTCTAATTTATGACAGCTGTCATAGATCTATATAGCGCGTTTCAGCTAACTTGTTCCTAGTTGTAAACAGAGCGCCTCCTACGAAGATCGTACTGCAGCTTTTTAAGAAGCCGTCTTGACCAGTTCAACATATTGTCATGTGTGGAAGAAACAAAGAAGGTAAATGCATTGAATGGTTACCCATAAAAATGGGACTTGAATTTCGACGTCGTCCACATGATGCAAAGACATTAATTCTCGGTGGGAGCATATTTAGCGTCACCTTTAGACAAAGAGCGACTAGTGAAAGCAATGGCTGGTTCTTCCCCTGGACTTGAACCGGAACAGCTCCCAGGACTGCGTTGCTTGCATTGGTATGCGCCGGATTTGCTAATTTACCGAGAGAAATGAGCTAATTTGCCACTAACTTTAGTGCAAAATAGTCAGTTTTACTATTGCACACGATACCGAGAGATGCTCGTTACTTTTTTTTTCCCGCGTAACTATAGCGTGGTTTCTGCCCCTGAGACAAAAGTGAGTTCCGCGCGATTTATAAAAAAAAATGCCCATGAATAAGCGCACCGTATCGCAATGTTAGCACCCCTAATTGGACCGCGATTTAGAGAACTCGTTTGCACAAACCCGTGATGAATAAATAAGCCACCGGCCACAGTGATGACGGTTCCGCTTGAGAACAGACAACGAGCAAATATGCTGGTAGGACGGGGGCGATCACGCCATCGCCGCATGGTCGCCGTTTTACGCTATAGCACGGATAATTTTAGAGCGTTGGCTTGTACCTTGTTGCCCAATTTCGCACCCTCGGCGTGGGCAGCGGCGGCGCCGTCCGTAGCACGTACAGGTGCCGTCAAAAGTAAATGGAAGGGAATATTAACGAAAAAATTAAATCATTCCCCGCTTAATTGATGCATCCTTGAATACATATGCTCAGACTAATTGTGATTTTGCGAATAGGCCTTTTTCATTTTCCTTTGCTGCCACCTCGCGTCAACGCTGGAAGCTCAGTGGATAGGTACTGTGCGCCCAACCCGGCCGGACTGAGTGCCGCTGCGGAACACGTTTTGTTGGAATCTGTCGACGATGGCGTGTCCTGGGCTGCACCTGGTATCTGGAGGATTTCTAGGGCTGACTGATGGCTCGGTGCGTAGTCGGAGGCAGGATGCTGTGCCCAACGAAGAGCAAATTCTTCAGTATCTCCAATCATCCGGCATGCGATGCGATCGCCAGATAAGCAAGGGCCGCTGCTTCAAAGATGAAGGCTACATTCGTGACATAATGTTCAATAAAATATCCCCGATCATTTCGCATTTATTGGCGGTAGTGGTGTTTAGCTTTATCAAATTGTGCCGCAGCCTAGTTTCATGGAGGCCGATCTGCATATAATCGCGATATTGAATGCGCAGAACCGTATGTGCTTGCTGGAGTGCGAGTCCAGTGTGCAGTGTTTTAATGTAGGACCAGATGAAATAGCCACATTTTTGCCTCGAGTCTCCGCTATTTTTTCTTCCGTTCCACCGTCCGCCCGTCCGTAGGGATCCGTACGGATGTACGCGCTGCAAAACTTTTGGAGATAACTCAAATATACCCGATTCACTTTTTGCTCTACCGGGATATAAGCCGAAAGCCATTTTTGGTGATGAACTGGAAGGGTGTGAGGCTACCGCCGCAGTGCACCATTGCTTGTTTCTCGAAAAACAGTTGCCTGCGATGAGCGTAAGCCATGGTATTGATACGTGGACTTAAACGTCTGACAGATGGGCTTTGTGGAACGCTTCAGTGGAGGGCTCCGTATTAATCTATGCGACCTGGACTTAATTCACGCGCATTGACATACACAGCACACTACTAGTGCTTTTGTATTTCGCCTCCACTGAAATGCGGCTGTCGTGGTCTGCATCGAAACCGCTAGCTTGAGATTAGCGACCGGAAGTGTGGGAGCCGCGGTGGCATCCGAGGCCTTCCTGACCATGAATAAAAGATTTCGTGATAGACTGCACACGCATTTAACCCCAGTACCTCGTCCGCACCTGTCACAGTGTGATTCCCGCGGAGTCTTGACGTGCTTGACGGTGCCCAAGGGCGGCCACGGTCGTCGAGCTGCTTTTATCCACACTTCGCGTCGAATGTGGTCCCGGGAAGCGTTCGGAAAGCAAAAAAACCCGACTTTGCTCCCCTCTAGATATTGGGCATTGCAGCCGTATGCAACACATGTAAGCATCGCCAAACGCGTCGTGCTGAACGCCCGACGGCTGCAGCAACGCGCCCCGCGTAGGAAGCCGGTTTGTTTACACTTCCAGTATGTTTCGCGACACCGCCGCCAGGGGATGGGCGCATGCGCAGTCGCGTCGTGAAAAAGGCGGATTGCACTGTGCACCAAATAACATGGACCGCCGGTGTAGAGGGCGCTGGTTCGGCTCTATAAATAGAGACGCTGGCAAGAATAAAGGGTCTTTGGCTTCCGGTCTTGAGAGCGTTCACTGCTGCGGCTCCGTCCGCTAGCATGGGTCCAGGCTAGGGCTAGTAGCCGGCCCAACTCTGCAACCCTGCCATCTCGGCAATCTCTACATGGTGTCAGAAGTGTTTCGATTCTGATTTTTTCTTTTTTTTGAAATCTTTAGGCTATCTCAAGACCATCTCAAGACCAAGACCATCTGCAGCGCCATGGACGCGTCGTCTTCGACTGAGACGCAACCTCGATTCGCGGGTTTGTCTGGCCTAGAGCCGCCACCAGCGTTCGACTTCGATGACCCGGCCTCCTGGTCATCGTGGGTGGAGCAATTTGAAGATTTTGCTGTCGCCACGGGTGCATCTTCAGCAACGGATGAAGTAAAGATTCGCACACTTCTTTATTGCATGGGTGTTCAAGCGCGCCGCATCCTCTATTCTCTTGGGCTCACCGAGCCGGAAAGCGCGTCGTATGCAGAAGTTAAACGACAAATGTACTTGACAGCAGCCCTGTTTCTACACCACCTCGAGGGTTGCACGGTCCCTCACCTCATCGTGAGATGCTTCAGTCTTCGCCAGAAGAAGTCCTGGACGCTCTCCGCTCTTCGTCACCACCTGGGCGCACTACAAGATCCGGCCGACGTGTGAGGACACCTCGCAGACTGAACCTGTGAACCTGTGTGACTGAACCTCGCAGACTGTGTGACAGTGAGCTGTGTCGTGTTCGTGATGGGGGTCAATGTGTCGGGAAGGGTTAGAGGGCGCTGGTTCGGCTCTATAAATAGAGACGCTGGCAAGAATAAAGGGTCTTTGGCTTCCGGTCTTGAGAGCGTTCACTGCTGCGGCTCCGTCCGCAAGCATGGGTCCAGGCTAGGGCTAATAGCCGGCCCAACTCTGCAACCCTGCCATCTCGGCAATCTCTACACACACTTCGCGTCGAAGGTGGTCCCGGGAAGCGTTCGGAAAGCAAAAAAAACCCGACTTTGCTCCCCTCTAGATATTGTGCATTGCAGCCGTATGCAAAACATGTAAGCATCGCCAAACGTGTCGTGCTGAACGCCCGACGGCTGCAGCAACGCGCCCCGCGTAGGAAGCCGGTTTGTTTACACTTCCAGTATGTTTCGCGACACCGCCGCCAGGGGATGGGCGCACGCGCAGTCGCGTCGTGAAAAAGCCGGATTGCACTGTGCACCAAATAACATGGACCATTATGTTTTAGATTTAAAGAAATTAATTTTTTTTGACAAAGTCGCCTTCCATTTACTTTTGACGGCGACTACGTACCTTGGCAGTGCGCGAAGGTGTTGCCAATTCTGCGCGCGTGGCGTGGCGGCGTGGCGGCGTGGCGTGGCGTGTTTGTTTTAGCGTGTGCACTGGATGTGGTGACTCGTCGCTCTGAAAACTTGTCAGCGCACCGAGACGATTTCGTGGCGAGGAATGGCAGGACGTGTCACGGAAGTATTATTTGCTTTCGCACAGCACATAACGCTCATGCGTTCGTGTTGCACATTCGTAACCGCCTTGCGCGTTTTTTGCCCTCTAAAGTTGTTGCGCCAACGGTGCAGCATCGTTATCCCAGTTGAAAGAAATTTCCGCTCTTGCCGCGCAGTTATCGCAGTTGCAGCGTGTCCACTCATTCTCTACGGCTTTGTTTAACCGGGCTCCTTCACATGGGTGCGGTTTAGAGGGGTTAACGTCGCGACGCGGAAGTGCAGGGTCATGTGACAATTTTAATAACTCCCGGGTTTATTTTTATCCTCAAGAAAAGGAACCACGCTGAAGTTACTACGAAGGAAAAAACTTAAAAGAACATTTCTGAAGGTGCTCTCCCCTTTTAAAGTGAAGATTTTGAGCGACAGTAGAAGCTAAATTTTTAATTAATTAATAAGAAAATTACCGGCTGCCATTAGAAACCCCGCTTACCAGCCTACCATCCTGCACCAGCAGACTCTTCGTATAACAGGCTGTCATTTTTCAAATCTCGGAACAAGTTTGCTGAAGAACCCCGTATATTGTCGGCAAAGTAGAAACCTACGGCGCTTATATGAAGACGGCTGAGAGGAGTCGATATTTAAAATGAATGTGCCACTGCGCTGTTCTGTACACGGGGGGATGACACGTTCGGCACTCAGATTTTTTAAATAACACCCGCCAACCGCCGATGCCTGAGCGCCTATCGTCGAAGCAGAGCCGAATGTCGGTGAAGAAGTGATGCAAAACTATCGGAAAATTGACAGTCGATAGTATCGATAGTTTTTTTGAAACTATCGATAGTGTAAAAAAGAAACTATCGATAGTGCTACTATCGATAGACTATCGATAATATTATGGATAGTGTACTATCGATAGTAATAACGTCGATTCTACTCTCCATAGTATTACCATCGATAGCGTTGCTATCGATAGTACTACTAGAGATGGTATCGCTATCGATAGCAAGACTATCGATAGTGAAACTGTAGCAGTGAAATGCATAATTATTGATATTATGCATATGTTGGCCAGCGATATAACCAAAACATTTGCGATACCTGATTGGTTTGAAAATCTCATGAGACTTATTCTCCAAAAGAGACTAATGCTCTAGGGGTGCAGTGGTAGAGGTCTCCTGGTAAATTTCGACCAGCTGTGATTCTTTAACGTGCACTGGGGCAGTTCAGAAAAGTATCTGGAACTGCATCCGATGGAAGAACAAACAGCACAAGTTGTGCTGGCTTACACGACACCGCCGTGCACAGCAGACGTCGTCTTGCTGACATAACCCCTGCAGAAACTCTTTTCGCACACAAGCTTCGCAACTAGGACATTCGCAGGCTGACATTTTACCGTGAAATTTTACGTAGGGAACGTCTGCAAAGCTCGGGCACACATAGCCTGCGAAAACGGGCGACTCCTGTCAGTTACTCATACCATCACCTCCATACCACACACTCGGGAAAGCAAGTTTAGGATGCAGTGGGCACGCGTGGTTGATTTTATAGTATCGATAGTACAAGCAGTATCGATGCGCATATCGATGGTACTATCGATAGTCTTTTTTACCATCGATAGCAGCGATAGTACTATCGATAGTTTTGCATCAATCCTGCTAGTCATATTCGCAGTTCCTGGGCAAAAATTTTGAATATCGCAATATGGTAAGGGACTGTTATGAAAAAAATTAAAGCTATAGATAATACATTCTTCCCATGCACAGGAAAATCTTTTTAAAGTTTTTCCATCGCTTGCATCGAGTAGGTAAGACCTGCGTAGAAACCGTAGGGGGACTTTTTTGATTGATCACAGCAAAAAGGTTAACAAACAATGCAAGCCTGCCGGCGCGGAATCTGCGGATATATTCATCCTTGTAGTAAACTCTTTATATATATATATATATATATATATATATATATATATATATATATATATATATATATATATATATAGGGACAGTATTACGACAAACGCGACTGTTCTTTTAACGTTTATTTTGCCAACAGTTTCGGGAATGGTATTCCCTTCGTGAGGGCAGGCTTACAATGAATCCGTTTCGTCAATGTAAGGACACAGAACAAGCGAGGAGCTATAATCTCCGCCCTCTAAACAAACTTGAGAATGAGGGCAGGGGACCGTATACTAGGCAGCACGACAAGTCTCACACGGGCCGCCGCGGCTGAACAACAAGCAGAAAATCAAACGGGGAGGTGGAAATGGTAAAGTAGTAGCAAAGAACGAGCCTGAACGGCACAGCCATAGAAGGGGCAAAAGAGCGTTAAACCCGGCTCTCGGCGCACACGGAAGCCGCTACCCCCCCCCCCCCCCCCCCCTCCCTCCAATACGCGCACACCCCCGCAATACGCCGCCGGGTCCGAGCGGGCGGCCCGTATCAGGTATCCTGAGACGCTTGCAAGTCACGCGTTCGAGAGACGGCCAACACTCACTTGTTAACCGCTGCAACGGCAACTTGCGACTGTGCCCTCTGCGTATTTTTGCTTCATTTCATCGCTTTGCTCTCCTGTCGGGCTTTTCTACCAGACAATCTGGCGCCCCTTTTCCCATAATTATACTAGGCTGTCCAAACCCGTGTCCCGCAGTGAGCTTCCCGTGAAAAAACAGCGCCCGTCGGGTAAAATACTGAGCTAACCCGAGTGCGTAATGGGAAGGCAAAGATGAATTTGGGGAACAAGACAAAAGAAGGGAAGAACAGAAAAAAATTTAGCTCTAAAAATGTTTAAAGAAAATGTAACACAAAAAATGTTAACGCACACACAGGAAGAGAAAAGAGAAAAAAAGAAAAAAACTGCTGACTAAATGTGGCGCCAAACAAGTATGACATGGTGAGAGCACTTTGATAAAGTTTGGCGCAGTGCATGTGGTTTCGAGATTTGCATGCACGCGCAGGTTAAATCATTCTGAGATTATCGAGCTGAGTCGATGTTGGTGCAAGTAAATAACAAATGGCAAGGAATATGTAGAAAATTGAAAATGAAAATGGCATGGAGAATATAAAATTGAGCACAAGAAGTTATACAAAAGTTAACAAAATGAAAATAATAATCATACATGTGTGCGGAAAACGCGAAAGGTCTGCGGCCCGCGGAGCTGCCGCGTGGTCCCAATGGTCTAGGTGATAGATCAAAGGTGTCTATTTGGGATGTAACGTGGATGCTGGCAGGACGTTGGACAAAAAAGTACTCAGGAAATAAACTGCTAGATTCCCTGCCATTTCAAAGTGTGTCTGCAGTTGTCAAGATAAAACAAGTTCCGGCGTATTCTGATAGTAACGCTGTCCAAGGCCTATGACCGGCGGAATTTCCTACGTTGGCTCCTTTAAGCAGGAAAGTCTCCCGGGAGTAGCGTTCATGCCATGAGAGAACGTGCCAAATTTATGAATGAAGTACGATTCCCTTTGTTTCCTGTAATATGTGTTAGGGAACCCGGACTGGAGAAGGATTACACGGATGTTTTCAAAACTGTGCAGGGCCAGACGCAGGTGTCTGGAAAGGGGTAAATTGGGTAGGGATGACACATGCGCTTTGTGGTTGTTAAAGCGGAAACGAAATGTTGTCTTGGTCTGACCAATGTACTCCTCCCCACACACCTCGCATTGAAGTTTGTAGATAACATTGCTCGAATCGCAGTCGAGGTCTTCATTTATGTGAAACATAAAGCCATCGGACATGGATTTTGCTAGTTTGGTGTCGGAAATGTGCGGACACACCTTGCAACGGGGTTTTCCGCATGGGCGGCATCCACCTCGGGCAGCGGTCTTCTTTGTTTTCGCGTTGACAAGCAAGTCTCTCAAGTTCTTGTCCCTGCGGTACACCACTCGGGGTGGTTCCTTCAATATTAGTGACAGCCTATTACTCTGTCTGATTATATTAAAATGACGGCTTAGTATGTTGTTTACCCTGGAAGCAGCTGCGGAGTAAGAAAGGATTAGGTTTGTTTTGCTGTCTTTTTTTCACCTTGTTCTCTGCCAAGATGGAAGAACGGTCTAGGCTGCGACCGCGTTGAATCGCGTCTTCGACGATTTCCCCCGGGTGTTTTTGTCGTGACAAAGCGTCCTTCGGAGTCCCCGTATGCTGGTCAAATTCCTCTGTTGTAGAACATATTCTTCGGTATCTGTGAGCCTGAGAATATGGAGCAGAGACGGGCGAAGTGAACGGAAGCAGATCGCGCTGGTCTGTAGTCGGCGAGGCCGGACCTGAGGGAATCCGCAGCAAACTGACCGCCAGCCGAGACGCCCAAGAAGCCTGACGCCTCAACCCGTCATAGTCACCGAAACGTGGGACTGCCACCAGGCTGAGCGCCACCCTGCCAGAGCAGCCGAGTGCGAGGCACCTGTTTGCCGAACTGCCCCGACGCCTAATACAAGACAGCGGTGAGCGGAACCCCCAGTTTCACCTTCAGGCAGAGAGGGAATAAACAAGGTTGACTCGGAGGCGCTGTGTGTTGGCTCAATTCTCCTCGCTTCAGCAGAACCCGTAGATAGCAACAAATATTGTGTTGCATTGTGACTGACCCCCGACAGGCGGGAACGTCACGTGGTTAATTTTTCACAAAAGATTCTCACACCTGCCGAGCTGAGCCTCCTTTCCAAAGGTTTAACTTTTTGTCTAGCATCTGGTAGGTTCAATGAGTTTCAACTTTTTCAGGATCTGGACAATTTCGCGCGAAACCTCCGCCTTAGGGAGTATTTCCACGAAAACATCAGCGACAGACAACAAACGATTCCGACCGTGTCAGAGAAGTTGTGGACACCGAGCGAACAGCGTGATAGACACCTTGATATGTACGTATATATCTGCGGTGCAGAAGGACACAATAAGGGCGTATGGAAAACAAAGTCCGGTTCGCAACAATCTCTCGAACGAAGAACGACAGGCTTTGGAAACGTTGCGTAAAGACGAAAACATCGCAATAAAACCGGCTGACAAGGGTGGAGCTATAGTAATCCTGGACAAATCAGAATATTTAAAAGAAGGCCACCGCCAGCTCAATGATCCTCAGTTTTACAGAATGCTTTCGAACGACCCCACACGTCAACTGTGGACAGAAATAGAGGACTCTCTTGCTGGACTCGCTAAGGACGGTAGAATAACTCAGGCAATGTTAAAATCAATGTCGCCGAGCAATCCAGCTCCAGGCCGGTTTTATCTCCTCCCTAAAATACATAAAGTTAACCATCCTGGCCGTCCAATTGTGTCCAACAACGGGGCAGTGACGGAGAACATATCAAATTTCATTAGTTTTCTCATCAAGGACATCCCTCCCCGTTTTCCCTCGTACATCAAAGACACAAGCGATTTCCTTCGAGAGATTTCAAACTTGACCATCCCCACAGGAGGCCTTCTGGCGACCATGGATGTTTGCTCCCTGTATACAAATATACCGCACGCAGACGGCATAGCAGCAACGCTGGCAGCATTCGAAAGCTCAAACTCTTTGGTTGATTTAACGGTGGAACCCTTACTGTCCTTCTTGAACACGTCCTAAATTCCAACAATTTTGAATTTGATGACAAGCACTACCTCCAAACAAGCGGTACTGCGATGGGCACAAAAATGGCCCCTAGCTATGCCAGCATCTTTATGGCGTCACTAGAAATTCCCTTCCTTGAGGAACAGCCAAAAAAACCACTTTTCTACAAGCGTTTCCTAGACGACATCTTTCTTGTATGGGAACATGATGAAGCGAGCCTGCTGGACTTCATTGCGCACTTTAATACCCTGCATCCCTCCATTAGGTTTACCCACCGTATCTCCGACTCAAAGATTAACTTTCTCGACGTGGAAATATCGGTAGATGGCAACTGCCTTTCGGCTACCCTATACAGAAAACCAACGGATAGGCAGCAGTATCTCCATTTTCACAGTAGCCACCCGAAGCACTGCAAAACAAGTATTCCATATTCTCAGGCTCACAGATACCGAAAAATATGTTCTACAACAGAGGAATTTGACCAGCATACGGGGACTCTGAAGGACGCTTTGTCACGACAAAAACACCCGGGGGAAATAGTCGAAGACGCGATTCAACGCGGTCGCAGCCTAGACCGTTCTTCCATCTTGGCAGAGAACAAGGTGAAAAAAGACAGCAAAAGAAACCTAATCCTTTCTTACTCCGCAGCTGCTCCCAGGGTAAACAACATACTAAGCCGTCATTTTAATATAATCAGAGTAATAGGCTGTCACTAATATTTAAGGAACCACCCCGAGTGGTGTACCGCAGGGAAAAGAACTTGAGAAGCTTGCTTGTCAACGCGAAAACAAAGAAGACCGCTGCCCGAGGTGGATGCCACCCATGCGGAAAACCCCGTTGCAAGGTGTGTCCGCACATTTCCGACACCAAACTGGCAAAATCCAAGTCCGATGGCTTTACGTTTCACATAAATGAAGACCTCGACTGCGATTCGAGCAATGTTATCTACAAACTTCAATGCGAGGTGTGTGGGGAGGAGTACATTGGTCAGACCAAGACAACATTTCGTTTCCGCTTTAACAACCACAAAGCGCATGTGTCATCCCTACCCAACTTGCCCCTTTCCAGACACCTGCGTCTGCCCCTGCACAGTTTTGAAAACATCCGTGTAGTCCTTCTCCAGTCCGGGTTCCCTAACACATATTACAGGGAACAAAGGGAATCGTACTTCATTCATAAATTCGGCACGTTCTCTCATGGCATGAACGCTACTCCGGGGAGACTTTCCTGCTTAAAGGAGCCAACGTAGGAAATTCCGCCGGTCATAGGCCTTGGACAGCGTTATTATCAGAATACGCCAGAACTTGTTTTTTCTTGACAACTGCAGACACACTTTGAAATGGCAGGGAATCTAGCAGTTTATTTCCTGAGTACTTTTTTGTCCAACGTCCTGCCAGCATCCACGTTCCATCCCAAATAGACACCTTTGATCTATCACCTAGACCATTGGGACCACGCGGCAGCTCCGCGGGCCGCAGACCTTTCGCGTTTTCCGCACACATGTATCATTAATATTTTTCATTTGTTAACTTTTGTAAACTTCTTGTGCTCAATTTTATATTCTCCATGCCATTATCATTTTCAATTTTCTACTCATTCCTTGTCATTTGTTATTTACTTACACCAACATCGACTCAGCTCGATAATCTCAGAATGATTTAACCTGCGCGTGCATGCAAATCTCGAAACCACATGCACTGCGCAAAACTTTATCAAAGTGCTCTCACCATGTCATACTTGTTTGGCGCCACATTTATTCAGTAGTTTTTCTTTTTTTCTCTTTTCTCTTCCTGTGTGTGCGTTAACATTTTTTGTGTTACATTTTCTTTAAACAGTTTTAGAGCTAAATATTTTCTGCTCTTCCCTTCTTTTGTTTTGTTCCTCCAAGTTCATCTTTGCCTTCCCATTACGCGCTCGGGCTAGCTCAGTATTTTACCCGACGGACGCTGTTTTTTCACGGGAAGCTCACTGCGGGACACGGGTTTGGACAGCCTAGTATATTTATGGGAAAAGGGGCGCCAGATTGTCCGGTAGAAAAGCCCGACAGGAGAGCAAAGCGACGAAATGAAGTCAAAATACGCAGAGGGCACAGTCGGAAGTAGCCGTTGCAGCGGTTAACAAGAGAGTGTTGGCCGTCTCTCGAACGCGTCCCTTGCAAGCGTCTCAGGATGCCTGATACGATCCGCGCGCTCGGACCCGCCGGCGTCTTGCGGGGGTGTGCGCGTATTGGAGGGGGGGGGGGGGGGGGGGGGGTAGCGGCTTCCGTGTGCGCCGAGAGCCGGGTTTAACGCTCTTTTGCCCCTTCTATCGCTGTGCCGTTCAGGCTCGTTCTTTGCTACTACTTTACCATTTCCACCTCCCCGTTTGTTTTTCTGGTTGTTGTTCAGCCGCGGCGGCCCGTGTGAGACTTGTGCTGCCTATTATACGGTCCCCTGCCCTCATTCTCAAGTTTGTTTAGAGGGCGGAGATTATACCTCCTCGCTTGTTCTGTGTCCTTACATGGACGAAACGGATTCATTGTAAGCCTGCCTTGACGAAGGGAATACCATTCCCGAACTGTTGGCAAAATAAACGTTAAAAGAACAGTCGCGTTTGTCGTAATACTGTACCTAAACTAGTAAACTGGGCCATTGGAACCCCTACTGAATACAATATATATATATATATATATATATATATATATATATATATATATATATATATTTGCGTTGTTTTGCGGAAAAGGCGGCGCGTTTACTAATAGCTCGCCCATTCTTTTTTTCTCTGAAACATGAGTGGATACCACTACACATCAGAAGTAACGTCTGAAAAGTTTTACGGTTTCAGGACGACGTATTTTAGCTTGTCAATGTCATATATATTTCGCCCCTTGCAATTCGCCTTTTTCTATGCAGTGTGAACGAGGTGGATCTCCTGACCCGCCAGCCACGTATTGCACGGCACCCGGAGAGCGTAATTTGTTAAGGCGGTGCTTTCGGTTTTTCGATTCGAGAACTTCTGACAGCATATAAAAAAAATGGGTTCATCCAATCGTGAACTGAGTGATTGAAATTCATTTGAAAAGCGTGTGGCTTTTTTGTTACTTCCCGTCTTAGCGGGACCTAGTGCAAGTCTCAACCATCGTCGAATTTAAACACTTCCGTGCATTTTAATTCATTATTATTTCTTCATTATTCATTATTGATTCATTATTAATTCATTTAGCAATACGTTTGTCGTTAAGGAGGAACAAAATTTGGTTCGTGTGCTCCTTGCTGAACCTATTGGCAGGGAAACTAGTTCCTATCAAATTTTCTTGGTGTTATGCAAAAGTACTGGTCTAGCTTTTGCTTCATGAAGGAAAGCCACTCACCTGATTTAATGAGTTGAAAGGTGCAGCATACCTTTCTGTTGCTATCGTAATTATTTGGAAGGCATTTTAGATCACGCCCAATTGTTAACCTGCTTCTGAGATTTTGATATCAATGGCGGGTGCACATCTGACAAGAAAGAAGAAAACTACTGCCAAATTAAAGTGGGATGTAAGAAGGATTATCAATGGCGCAAGGGCGGTGGAAAGCAGCGCCCTCTAACATTTGGCGCCCAGCTTCAAAGAGGTGCCTTTTCATGCTGTGTGTGGTGCTTAAATACAGGGCTTGCGCTGTTCCACGGTCCTCTCATCATGCCGCTGCCTCTAGCCGCCACCGTCGCTCCGGCACTTGGCCGACGCTGCGGGAAGTTGAGCAAGAGCGCTTGTGCGCTAGATTTTGACTAGCCATTTCCGAAGCCTGCAGGCGTGGTCGCGCCCTCTTCCATGTTGCTAACCACTTTTTGAGCTGCGTCGTCAGTAATCAAAAGAGGGGCATGTAGGCCACCCACGTTGGTGCGCTCTCCACCTTTTCTCGCGGTTACGCCACAAAAACTCTGCGATGACACAGATGCCACCAAAGATCTCAGGCAAGTATTGCGTACGGTCGCCGTGAACATAATGAGTGACCTTCTGCAAGCTTATATAAGCCTTTGAGCATCGTTTCTAGTATTGTGAGTGGACAACTGGGCAAAACGGAACCCATGTTCATAAACGCAGATCTTATACGAGTATAGTGATAACAATCTCGGTGCGGTAGTGGAGGCCTGATTGGCTGGCTGCATTCCTGGATTGAAAACTTATTCCCATTTGAAGGCTTCGACAACGACTAGAACACATGGTACTTCGGAACCATTTCAGCCGACGCCTACAAATGAAAATGTAGAAAGCTCGTTTGGCTTGAGACTTCGGAAAGCGTTTGGCGCTGCACTCACGTGACGAACGTGCCACGCTGCCTGTCAACTGTTTTCGATTCGCCAGAGTTGAGTGTTCGATGCTGTAGCCTCGAAGACATAGACGGATATCACCCCTTGTTTAAGGATATCAGAGGGGGTTTCCGAGCAATGTCGACGAGCGCAGGCCTGGTGGGCCTCACAGAAGAGTACGTATTTACGAGCACCTATTTTTTTCTCCATGCTGCTTTGTGTTCCTTCTCCTCAAATTGCTATTGTGCGTAGCACTCGTTGGGGCTGTCCTCGGTTGACGACGACGTAACTTTGACTGGTTGCTCCAGAGGCAGTGAGCCTGCCAAATACGGCCCCAAAATTCATCCGTCGTTAATCCTTAACAATTTCCGCACGTCCAGCTCGATATTGTTTTGTTTGGTGTTTATTTTAAAAGTCAGTAATGTATGGGAGCTATGAATATTCGTGCACCGATAGACATGTAGCCCTTTTTCTTTCAGCGCAAAATGGCTAATCTATTATTCAACACCGACTGCATGCCTTAATTCATTTCTTCAAAAAACTCTTTCGTCGTGTTATACATTAGTGTATGTCAAAAATATAGATTGCCTGGTGTCGCTAATTTTTTATGGTAGAAACAAGGATCTTCCAAAAGGACTAAGTCAATGAGCTATGGCAGTAAGCTAAAGAAGAGAAATTTGTCGAATGGACTCGAAAGCGGAAGCGAGCGAGTCCGAGTTCTCTGGCCCTCCTCTCCCTACCACGTTGGGGCTGCAGCGCGCGTGGGCCGACGGTTCGAAATGTTTCGAGCTCAATCGAGGATACAAGGGGAGAGAGACGCAGCTTTGCGCGTGCTGCGGCGCTTACCCCCTCCCTCAAGAACTTGCAATATCTTTAGACAAGTGTGCGAAATTGCCTTCTAAAGAACGCAAACATCCAAATCTGACTAGGAGTAGAATCTTGAAACCCTGATAGCGCGAAGACTGCCTGTGGTACATTTCGCAGCGTAGAGACAGCATTCCCATTCACTGACAAAATTGCACTGAAGTCTGGAATACTTAATACTGAATTCACAGCCTTATTTTCTTAGTTCCGAAGGAGAAATGCGCCGCTAAGAACATCACTGAACAATTCGGTTGTTTGTGGTCAGTACGTATTAGTGGAGGTTGCGTGTTATCTACGTTTTCAGGTCTCAGCAAGTGAACGAGTCAATAGGAGCAGGTAACAAACAGGTGAACTGTCCGAAATTTTCCATGGCTCTCATGAGCATCAGGTACAGGTTGACTGTAGGAGGCCGTTGGCGTGCCTCGACATGTACGATTTTCCAGAAATCGTGGGTGGAGTGATTTCTAGCTTCAAGTACATAATCTCAAACCATGTGTGGCTAGTCTTAGTAGCATGCCAGCAGGCGCACTGTCGCAATTAAAAAATGACCACGCATTGCAAGATTGAACTCCAGCACAAGCACTTTCCCCATCGTCGCCGTAGTATGTACTGTGATCGGAGGAGGAGGTAGAAGAGGAAAGGCAAGGAGATTAACCGGAATGATAATACGTTTGCTACCCTACACGGGGGCAAGGGGGTGAGGGGATAAAAAATGAAAGAGAAAGGGGAGTAACAGAAAATTGAAGTCACTCTAAAAAGTCAGTGTTCGGTGAAGTCACAACCTATCGTTCAGGCCAAAAGTCCGCAAGAAGCTTAGCAGTGCCTTGGAGGTCTTCACCGCCTACGATCGCCGCGGCCAGTGGCCGCGCATCTTCAGTTCCATCAGTGGGCGTGGATCTAGGCGTTCTTGCGCACTTTCGGCGCTGTAGGCAGGGCAGTCACAAAGAATGTGGGTTATTGTTTCATCATACCCGCAGATGGCACATGCAGGACTATCACCCATACCAATTAAGAAAGAGTAATGGTTGGTGAAAGCTACACCAAGCCAAAGGCGACACAGCAAAGTTTCTTCACGTCGTGGTAGGCCTGATGGAAACCGGAGCTTCAGATCTGGGTCCAAGGATTTTAGACGTGAATTGCAGAATTGGCCGGAATTCCACGCGGCAAGCGTGATGTCCCGCGCAAGTGCGCGAAGCCTGCCCGCTGCGTCTGATCTGGAAAGGGGGCTCGACACAAAATCGCCATCGTGGTGAGCAGTTCGTTTGACCTCATCCACGCGGTGGTTGCCTGCTATGCCGCTGTGCCCTGGTAGCCATTGGTAGATAATGTCATGTCCTTTGTTGATGGCAAAGTGATGTAGCTGTCGAATTTCTGCGACCACTTGTTCATGGGCTCCACAGCGAAGAGCAGCTTGTAAGCCTCGGACGGCAGATTTGGAATCGGTGAAAATAGACCACCGCTGAGGGGGCTGCTGACTGATGTGTTCAATGGCGGCACGAAGAGCGGTGAGTTCTGCACCCGTTGAAGAAGTGCGGTGAGCTGTCCTAACTAATTTCTGTAGTTCTTGCGGGGATGAACACGGAGCCAGAAGAACTGATAGGGTTCACTGAGCCGTCGGTGTAAACGTGCACCCGGTTCGCATGGTGCTCATGAAAATATTCAAGAGTGACCTGTTTGAGTTCTATCGGCGAAAAGTCGATCTACTTCCTGATGTCAGGTATTGAAAGAAGCACACGGGGATTGTGCAGGGTCCAAAGTGGCGATGACAGTCTAGAGGCGGATGAAAACTGGGACGGCAGAATGGCGCGATGCGCGTCAATGATGTCTGTAAACGATTTGCGCGGCCTGGTAATATTAAGACTGGCGAGGTGGTGAGTTGGAACCCGGGAGATGTGTCGGAAATCTGCCCTCAGTGCGTCAACTGTTAAGTAGGTAGGGATTGGATGCTCCTGGGCGATGAGTACAGAGGCGGCCGTTGTGTTAGCGGCGTACGGCCGCTATCGGGGTAAGCGTTCCAATCGAGGGGAGACGCATAGAGAAGAAGCGAGCTCCGTGTCCAAGCCCAGAGCGAAAAGACCACCGTCCGTTTATTGCAGCCAAATATATACAGGCAATGACATCACGGTTCTCACATGACTCGAACGCAGACGCATGTCAGCACATCTGTAGAGGCACATCGGCTGCACCTTAAGGTCAACGAGACGACGCTAGCGCTGAGGTTGGACACTCTCTTGCTGGCGGGATTCTCTGCTATCACTCCGCTGCGGTCCTCATGTTGTGCTAGCGGTGAGCGGCGTCATCCGTGGGGGCCCGTACCGCGTGGCATGGGACGCCAGTTTCGGTCCTTTATCTGCAGTGCTGCGGAGGTTATGTAGCACAAGCCCCCATGGCGATCCGGCAGCGGACGGTACGGCTATGTGGACGGGTCGATGGCCAGCCCGGACGATAACGAGCACAAGGGCGGAGAGTAGGTCCGCACCGTCGCTGCCATGCAGGACAGGGGTAGGAATCCTCCCAGAATGATCTGTAGCAAGACGGGTTACTCCTGCAGCAGCGTACCGGAGAGCCAGGAGAAGGAGTTGGTCATATTCATTGTGATGGACATGCCGTGAACACCGGCTCTTGCGACCACTCGGTTGTGTCCAGGGTCGGATCCAGCTAGCACAGACCCCTGGTGATTATGACCAGGTTGTTTTCCACTGCCGTTAGGCGTAAGCACTTTTTATTGATGGAGCGTGGCGAGAACTTCTGTGTGTGGAGAACCCCAACGGTGCCTAAGGAGCTGTGCAAAGTTCAGAACGCTCTCCGGGGAGTATGTGCGATGAAGAATGGTAGGTACGTCCACATGGAGAATGTCGGTACCTCCTATGATGAATGGCGTCTCACTCCCAGCGAGTGGGCACGGGAGAGCAGCTACCATGCGGTTGCTGCTAAGAACTCCGTTCTGCTTTCTTGTGCAGTTTGCTGTTCTCGGCTCATGGCTTTCACCGTCTGACACGTGTGTTGCGTCCACATCTGCATCGGATTCCCTGCTGCATCTACCACCCCCGGAGCCAACAACAGCCTTCAATATCTGATCACCGAAAACGTCACCTTCACGCCCGTACCTAGTGGGACATCGACACTGCCACCAGCGGCAGCACTGCAGCGGCCAGATTTAAGCAACTGGTCTTTCCAAGGCGCTTCCAGTGGGCACGGGAGAGCAGCTACCATGCGGTTGCTGCTAAGAACTCCGTTCTGCTTTCCTGTGCAGTTTGCTGTTCTCGGCTCATGGCTTTCACCGTCTGACACGTGTGTTGCGTCCACATCTGCATCGGATTCCCTGCTGCATCTACCACCCCCCGAAGCCAACAACAGCCTTCAATATCTGATCACCGAAAACGTCACCTTCACGCCCGTACCTAGTGGGACATCGACACTGCCACCAGCGGCAGCACTGCAGCGGCCAGATTTAAGCAACTGGTCTTTCCAAGGCGCTTCCAGTGGGCACGGGAGAGCAGCTACCATGCGGTTGCTGCTAAGAACTCCGTTCTGCTTTCTTGTGCAGTTTGCTGTTCTCGGCTCATGGCTTTCACCGTCTGACACGTGTGTTGCGTCCACATCTGCATCGGATTCCCTGCTGCATCTACCACCCCCCGAAGCCAACAACAGCCTTCAATATCTGATCACCGAAAACGTCACCTTCACGCCCGTACCTAGTGGGACATCGACACTGCCACCAGCGGCAGCACTGCAGCGGCCAGATTTAAGCAACTGGTCTTTCCAAGGCGCTTCCAGTGGGCACGGGAGAGCAGCTACCATGCGGTTGCTGCTAAGAACTCCGTTCTGCTTTCTTGTGCAGGTTAGTCAGACTGAATCTCTGCTTTCCAAACGTACAAACAATGTCTGTTTGCTGCTATTCCCTTGCCCACAAGTGCTGGTTGCCACTCTGAACGATTGTGTATCTGCTGCTATGTTGCTATTACTTTCCGGTGACGTGGAGTTAAACCCAGGTCCTGGAGACGCTGACCGGCAGCACAGTGAAGTTATGGCCGCCATAGCTGCTTTGTCGTCCAAATTTGACGCGCGTCATACTGAAATGATGAATGCCATAGCGGAACTTAAGGTCAACCATGAAGCCCTTACTGAGACTGTTTCCCACCTCTCCAATAGAGTGGCTGCCGTGGAAGCCGCGGTTGAGTCTCTTGAAAATACGCCTTCAGGAACAGATATTGCTTGCGTAGTTCAAGAAGCAATTTCAAATGAAAATGCTGTGCTCGCGTCAAGACTAGACGATCTCGAGGATCAATCAAGACGCGATAACTTGATTTTTTATGGAATCGCGGACAACTTTTCAGAAACGTGGGTACAATCAGAAGCCCAGATACATCACTTTCTTTCTAAGTGCCTCAACATGAATTCGTCGGAAGTCGCAATTCATAGAGCCCATAGATTAGGCACATTTAATGTCGGCAAGACACGGCCTGTTATTTCCAAGTTTGCGTCTTTCAAAATGAGAGACTGCATACTTTCCCAAAAATCGAAGTTTAAAGGAGAGGGTGTGTCAATCGGCGAAGATTTTTGCAAAGCTACCCGTCGATCGAGGAAAGCATTAAATGACTTTGGAAAGGCTAGCGGTCAGTTATATTCTTTGCGACATAACAAACTAATCGTAGGTAATAAGTGCTACGTGTATAGCGCAACCACAGACGAAGTATGCGAGATCGGACCAGCAAGGAGCGCGACTCGACCCAAAACAGGCAACACACCACCGGTTTCACCCTCATTAAATTCAGATTCAGCATACCTATCTCTTGTCCAAAGCGAAAAAAACTGCATATCTCTTATTTTCACGAAAGTTCGAAGTATAACCAACAAACGCACATCGCTGTCATCTCATATCGACGCATGCTCAGCTGATATAATTGTTCTTACTGAAACGTGGCTCTCAGCAAAAATAAAAAATAGTGAAATATTAGACTGTGAAAAAACATATAACTTTTACAGATTCGATCGCGATATCCGTGCAGGTGGAGGCGTACTCATTGCTGTGAATGCTGTTATCAATTCCTTCGCTATCCCCATTGATTCACCGTTAGAAATAGTTTGCACTCATGTAGCTTTTCCAACAGGCGATCTTATCTTTTGTGCATGTTATAGGTCCCCATCTTCACCAGCTACTTTCTGCGCTGATCTTCATGATGTCCTTAACAAATTAATTGTCCGATACCCAAAATCGCATTTGTTCTTATTAGGTGATTTCAATTTCCCAAATATAGTGTGGAAAACTGGTGTTCCCTCTCTTAAGCAGCCATCCTCCGAATGCATCCATTTTTTAGACATCTGCGCTGATTTCAATCTAACACAGCTGATTCATGAACCCACACGCACTACCAGCAGTTCCTCTTAACACTTTAGACCTCTTTTTTACCACAGCACCTGATTTGGTCTCCATTCCAACGTATATTAAAGGAATCAGTGATCACTCGCTTCTCCACTTCGCAATTAAGAAAAAAGTTCGTGCTACGAAAGTCGTTAAAACTATATGTGACTACAATGCCGCCGATACCACATCCATCTCAGCTGAACTAGTGTCATTCATTACTGAGTACACACTAAGCTTTTCTAAACGTACCGTTGAAGAGAACTGGTTATTGTACAAACACAAAATGCTTACACTAATAGATCGTCATGTGCCTAAAAGAAAGGTTCTTTCGCATTCTGCCTCACCGTGGTTTACTGCAACCCTACGCCGCCTGCGTAACAAAAAGAAGCGTATTTTTCGTCGCGCCAAAGCAACTAACCTTCCTGAACGCTGGGCTGCGTATCATCACATTCACGCAGAATACGCTATCGCAATCAAAAATACAAAAAAGAATTTTTTTGACAACACCCTCCCATCGCTTCTACAATCTAATCCACGCAAATTCTGGAGTATTGTTGGAGGCAAAGAAAGCAAAGTAATCCAACTAGCCACTTCTGACAATGTCCCGATCCCTCCGAACCAGTGCTGTTCCGTTTTGAATGATGTATTTTGTTCCGTTTTCCTCAAAAGTGCTCCTATTACTCTTCCGTCTCTACCTAATTGCTCTTACTTGCCAATGAATTCCATTACTATAGACTTTGCGGGCATAGCAAAGTTGATTGATAACATGAAAATATCTTCTTCATCGGGCGAAGATTCAATCAATTGTAAAATGCTCAAAATTACTCAACCGTATTCGTCCATCATGCTTTCGATGCTTTTTTCACAGTCTCTAGGTTCCTCAGTACTCCCAAGCGATTGGAGGGTTGGCAAGGTTGTTCCGGTCCCTAAATCAGGTAACACCCATTCCCCCAGTAACTACCGTCCCATATCACTCACGAGTATTCCATGTAAACTTTTGGAGCATGTTATTTATTCGCATCTCATCACTTTCCTTGAGTCTAATTCCTTCTTTGCGGCTGAACAACACGGTTTTAGAAAGACGTTCTCATGTGAAACACAACTTATATGTTTTACTAATGACCTATTTACCCATGCTGACATGAGCTTCGATGTAGACTGCGTGTTTTTGGTCTTTGCGAAAGCTTTCGACACTGTTTCACACGATCTCCTAATTTTTAAACTTAGCATGCTTAACATTGATCCGCATGTACTAAACTGGATTAAAAGCTTTCTTTCTAATCGAACTCAGTACGTTTCTGCTAACGACTGTTCATCTTCTCACATTTCTGTAACATCGGGCGTACCGCAGGGATCGGTACTGGGACCTCTTCTCTTCCTTATCTACATTAACGACCTACCTAAATGCATTTCCCATTCATCTATCAGGCTTTTCGCAGATGATTGCGTCATTTATCGCACAATAACTGACCACACTGACTCTATTAAGCTTCAAGAAGACCTTACAAGCATATCTAACTGGTGCGATAAATGGCTCATGCAACTAAATGCTAGCAAATGTAAAACAATGCATGTATCGCGTCGCACTAACATCACTGACAACACGCGCACTTACTTTCTTCGTGGCACTTCCCTTGAATCCGTCAAGTCATACAGATACCTAGGTGTTCATATTTCACGTAACCTATCATGGCATATGCACGTTGAGCATGTCACTAATAACGCTAACCGGGTTCTTGGATATTTATGTCGAAATTTCTCTGCTGCGCCTCTACCAATAAAACTAACACTTTACAAAACATTAGTGCGGCCGAAGCTAGAATATGCTTGCGCAGTATGGGATCCCAGTCAAATCACATTAATCAACACACTTGAATCCATTCAAAATCGCGCAGCACGTTTCATCTTATCTAACTATTCCCGTCACGCCAGCATTACTTCCATGAAAAACACCCTTACCCTGCCAGACCTTTCCTCACGCCGTAAATGTTTTCGACTCTGTCTTTTCCATAGAATGTATCATCACAACCCTGTATTAAAGGATCATCTTTTTGCTCGACCATCATACATATCGTCCCGTTCTGACCACATGTTTAAAGTTGCTGTTCCATTTTCCAGCACAAAAATGTGTCATAATTCATTCATTCCCAAAACGAGCGCAGACTGGAACGACCTTCCTCCCTCCATCGCTGCCATTTCTGACATCTGCAATTTCAAGACAACTGTATTTTCTGCCGTTTTGTAAATAATATGGTTTAACATGCACTGTTCATTTTATATCTTACCACTCCTTTCTGTAATGCCTTCGGGCCTGGAAAGTATCCGAAATAAATAAATAAATAAATAAATAAATAAATAAATAAATAAATAAATAAATCACAGATGGAGAAGGAACGGGCAGTTCCACTGCACCCCTTGCTTTTTGAGGTCGGGCCTGGATGAATAGTGGCGCGTCATGGGAGCAGGGATCACAGCCACAGCGACCAGTAGAGCAGGCCCTCCGCACACTTCGGCACTACCGGGGTGGTGGTGTGGGAAAAAAGTCTCCGAACGAGAGAGTTCCGTAGCTGTACCGAGCGTCAACGTTTCCTTCGCGGAGCCACTCCGGGGCCATCAGTGCTCGTTCAGCGGAGCATTGGGATCTCGTTCCTCTGTGCTTGTATGGGAGCAGCATGTGGTTACTCTCGTCGGTGTCTTCGTGCGATGCAGCGAATGAGACGCGATACTCGAAACCTAAGATTCAGTCAGCAACCAGGAAGGGACGTTTGCTGGGTGACTAGCCCTGAGCGCAGTCATGCGACACGGACGTTGCGTTGTTGTTGTTGTTAACCTCGTAGAATGGCGCATACCCACACAGGGGGATCTGCCAAGAAGACGGGTGAGTAGAGAATTTTTGTGGTTTATTATTTTTTTCCTAGGAAAAATAAATAATACGCTAAGTAATAAATAGAAAGAAAACAATGCTGGGGAAAAGAAAAGTCAACAGAACGAAAGCTGACCTCCTCTTCGTTCTCTTCATTGGCGCAAGATCAAAACGCGTCAACCGAGCGTTGGGACCTTGTCGTCCTGCTTTAAGGCAGAGAAAAACGAACGTAGATGTGCAAAACGGAAGACCGATATGAAGCCACCACGAGCTGGACAACACCTTTTAAGTAGAGCCCATACCAAGGAACACGCGCCGGGTACACTTTATAGGAAGAGAGGCAAGACATGAAAAAAGAAAGAAAGACCAACAGAAAAACATTATTCACAGAGGAGGCAGATCGGTTTCGAGGCATTAGGAAGAGAACAGTTACAGGCTACGATGGCGACCTCAGATGTAGCCCATCATTCAGGTGCATAGACCCAACACATTTGAAGGAGGCAACCATGACACTCGCAGTAACCACACAGAAAAAACGCATATAATCAGCATTCCAGAGAAATATGCAGGAACTACATCGGGGGCAGGATAAGGCAGACAGCAAGTAGTATCATGGAGGATATAAAGGAAGCCGAGAAGCAAGCAAAGCTCATATGGACACCAGCGCATAAGTCCGTAGAGCGGAACCAAGGCGCACACCAAAGCCCGACCACTCGTACTCCGGACACCCCAACACACGGACTAGCAAAACTACTCAAACAAGCTGACCACATAGTCAGAAAACTTAGAACACTATACACTAGACAAAAGGGAATATACGTCACCAGATTGAGAGGTGGTCAATGAACAGGAAATAACACTGAGAAGAATAGAAACGGATACCAAAACCAAAAAGACTTCATTTAATCTGCACAGAAGACTATGAGCCGCAAAGTGCACACTGTGGAATAAAGGGGGACTTATACCACATTGTATGTTCCTGCCAAAACAGCACAGAAACAGTAGCCACCGCGGTGGCTACGGCGCTCGGCTGTTGATCCGAAAGACCCGGGTTTGATCAAGGCCGTGGCGGTCGCATTTCGGTGGAGGCAAAATGAGAGAGGCCTGCGTGCTGTTGGATGTCAGTGCACGTTAAAAATTCCCAGGTGGTTGATGTTATCCGGAGCACTACACTGCAGCGTCTCTCATAGCCAGAGCCGCTTTGGGATGTTAATCCACAAAAACAAGCAAATAGACAAAAATAGAAAGGATTACTGAACGGACGATTCTGCGGTGGGAGGAAATGCTGTTCAGCTCAGACCCGAACGTTCAGCAAAAGCTGACCGAAAGGGCTAGAGCAGCTACAAGATCCAAAAGAATCCCACAATATTGTGCAGCCACCCAGTTTTGGTAGCAATTAAAGTGTTTTCATCGTCATCGTCTGTCACAGCCATACGCCTGCGTGAATTGTAATCTTTGGACATTTTTTTTACATTTCGGGCATTTATTTCTGCTTATGAAAATGATAGCCCTTTTGTGGCGGTCATGCGTTTTCAGGAATGATACCATTTGCTGTTGGCTAAAGTTTGAGCAAGTTAAGGCAGCGAAAAAATGCACAGCAATGACGACGAGGTGGCGCTATGCAGTGTTTAATTTCATTTAGATTTGTCAATCAAAAGCACCTTTCGGCGGTTTAAGCTATTTACTTTGGCTTTATATGGACAATTCGCTCCCTTCGAAATCACATTCTTCTTGAAGATAAGCGGTTACTGTCTCAGCCGCGGTTGACTTCTTGCCGGGTAGTTAAGGTGTCCGCCGAGAAGTGCGACAGTTACAGCCTGTTTCCTGTTCTCAAAAACAATTTTGTCCATGGCGAGTAGCCTGAAACTCTTCAGTCTCTCTCCGCTGCCGAGGAGACCGTTATGTGGATCCCTTGCCACGCTGGGATCGTGGCTATGGTCTAAGTCAATTAGCTATGGCAGTGAGCTAAAGAAGAGAGATTTGTCGAATAGACTCGATAGCGGAAGCGAGCGAGTCCCAGTTCTCTGGTCCTCCTCTCCCTGCCACATTGGGGCTGCAGCGCTCGCGGGCCGACGGTTCGCAACGATTCGATCTCAGTCGAGAATACAAAGAGAGAGAGAGACGCGCAGCTTAGCGCGTGCTGTGGCGCCTACCCCCTCCCTCGGCGCCGCCGCCCGCTTCTAGAAATTTCGGGCCTGATGTTACGCGGTTCTTTTCCAACCTTCGTCGAAGGTAGAGACAGGCCCCGGCTTTCGGAAAGCCGTGAAGAGCGATTAGTAAGCTGAAGTGCTACTTACAGCATAAGCTTGGGTATCTGAACATTATTCGTTCAGTCAGGATTAGTAGCTGAGAGTGAAGCTTCTGTTTCTGTTGTGTCCGTCTATTTTTGTTCCGTTGTTGAAGGTTTACAATGCCCATTGTCTCTGTTCTTTCATGTGTCATCCGTTCGTCCATCGTCTGCAAGACTGCCTGCTACACATCCTCCACCAAATCACGTGCACCTTGAAGTAGCGAGGTGGAGAAGAACGCAGGCTTTACTTCTGCCTCAACCATCGAACGAGGGAAAAAAACCTCCAATTGGTGATAGAAAGTTTCCCCCGTATTTTCGCATGGTACATACACTGTAAAAACATGATGAGTAGGCAATGTGTTTTCATCACTTCTACCCTGGGAGGACTTCCGGCTTGAGCTCATTCATCGAGCAGAAAAAGAGAAGCTCCGTGCGGGAAGACACTTCCTTACGCTGCGTGTGTGTTGGGCCTCAGGTATGAAAGTCCACTCGAATGCAGAATAGTGAGAAGCTGTCTGGGGCATTATTTAGTGAGCAAGGGAGCGCGAATGCTTCAGATAATGAAAAAAGGAGCATAACGTTCACGATCATATTGCAGAGCCTACTACTGTATTACCCTGAATGTAACGCGACCACCATCGGAACGTGAGGTTCGACTTGCGAACGCGCTACCTTCGGGCGCGACTACTGCAATAATGCCCATTCGGGCTACAGGAAGCTGAAGAAATAAATAAATAAAAAATACGCATGACCGTTCGGTCACCTGAGTTTGGTTTTTCGACCTTCTGTAGAACGTGCTAGTAAATTTCACAGGTTCTCTCCTTTCCTCGCACCAGGGGTGCCCCGCCAGAGACGGTTTGTTCCAACTGGAAGACTGAAGCTTGATCCTCGCACCAGGGGTGCCCCGTCAGAGACGGTCTCAAGATGTGTTGACACGCAGGGATAAAAAAAGGAATAACTGAAGATTTATATACAAATATTTACAGAATATACAAGTTAGATACAACGGCAAAAATACAAACAACCAAAAGGCGGAACTGGCTAATACTAGGGGAGGCCCCTACTCGGCGTTGCCGAAGATGCGTAGCATCTCACCTTAGCGCAGAACCCCGCTTCCAGCTCCGGGGCCCGGTTTTAAAGCCCTCAAGGCCCGGCCCACATTTGGTGGCTTCCAATCATGTTACGATGTTCACATGATTGGTTTATCGAGAGCCTGGCCAGCCCTCCAGCTTCCGTAGGGCAAAACGCCCTTTCCAAAAACACAAACGCACGGTCGTGCCAGTACGTGCAGAGAACATTCCCTCCACCACAAAATAAAAATAAAACAAACACAAATACACATCCGGGCCAGCACGTGTGCGAATCGGTATACTTGCCGGCGGTATACCCGTCGGTAAACCCGTATACCCGTATACCCGTATCGGTATACCCGTATACTTGCCGGCGCGTTCGCGAGCGGCCGCATTCCAAGAAAGGAGACGCTCCGCTTTGAGTACCCCCAGCCGCGTTCCAATGACCCCCGCGAACGCTACCGATCCCTTACACGCCCTTCCCAAGATTCTACAAAGGGATCAAATGCCACTTTTAGAATTATAACAAAGGGATCGGTACGGGTCACAAAACCACCCTGTGGGTGACATGCTGCAGCTACACCACGAACAAAACCAAAAAAAAAATTACCGACGATTACTTTACTTCCTAATGCGAAATTTGAGCGCAGCAAATAAGCTGTTTCACCTTTTCGATAGTGAGTCAACCCCAGCTGCGGAGTTGGTTTCAGGGACAACGCCGCCGATGCCGACACAAACAATATGATACCCTCGCTTCCGTAGCGCTAAGAACCAGGTGTAGCCGTGGGAAGGTGGTCACGTATTCGTCGACGTGCCGGGGCGTATACGTGAAATAACCGGCGCGTCGGCAACTGAAGAGCACCCTATCCGCCACACAAGAACAGGGGGGGGGGGGACCCTTTCCTCCTCTTTCTGCATGGCAGCGACGGTGTTCTATGCAGTCACGTTATCTTGACTCTCTAGCGGCGTCAGCGGCATCCAGCGGTATCAGTCGGTCGCTGCTAGCGCTGGGGGGATGAAAGGGGGTGGAGCTGGTTACGAGGCCGACGACAACGCCGACGACGACGCGAAACCCAGGAACGGACGCCAAAGAGCTGCGCTCTAAAAAATGCACACGGGCACCAACAGAACATTACGCAAAATGCACACTTAAATACACACAGTGGCATGCCTGCCGTGCGCCGTAACACAGCGTCCAAGTTGGTGCGTTGCACCCAGTTCCCCAGCATGCACACCCGCGTCCTGCTCGACACACACACACCGACACTCGCAACTAGAGCGTTCAGTAGCACTCGCACGACGTCCGTAAGTGGCCACGTGAACCTCCTTAGTCGCACCGAGCGTCCCCGTGTGCGTTCGAGCCACTAAGGGTTAATCATACCCGATGAACGCCCTACTATGCTCAATAGGCCGGTGCCACAGCGGGGCAAGAATTCAAAATTGCTGCCCTCCAGGATCAAACACTTTATGATCCTCGATAGGTCCAAATCCTTGAGCATGCGACGCCCCTAAGGGTACGCTCTCATCAGCGCTCCAGTATGGACCGCGTGCTGCGTAAGGAGCATAGCCCCTGTCCAGTGTAATCATATGAGGGCGGCCGCTTCTGCCACACGGGATTTGGCGTACTGCAGCACGGAACGTACTGCTCCACGCGCTGACTTTCAACGTGAAGGCCACGCACCTGCCTCCAGCTACTCTGCCTCGCTTGAAGCCATTTGTCCCGTTCCTGCACGGGCAAACCTTGACGTTGCCGTTCCCTGCTTGATAAGCATTTGCCGGCTTCGTGGCATCGTCTAACTCAGGGGCTCCATGAGCACCCTCGCAGTCAGTTGACCCGAGCTTGCCTTGCGGCAAATCGCCACTCATTTCCGGGCCCTCAAATGACCTAGCCGGACACACACCGAGTGCGGTCAACAACTGTGCGGCGCTCTGCCCGGTCGGCCCAGCAGGCCCACCTCCGCTCTCTGCCTCGGATGAAGGGCTCTTGCCACCAGTAACGCTACGGGGCACTTCATGCCCTATGGCCGACACAGTGTGCGGTTGCGGCAACGCTAGGTTCCCTGCTGTCGCTAGCTCGCCGATCTGACGTCTATCGTCGCTGGTCGTTTCACGCTGAACCAACTGCTCTTTTTCGCAGTTTGCCTGAGACGGAGTTTTTATTCCTGAACTCGCGCCCTCGTCCCTGGTCTTATCTGGGGTAGAGCTAATCTCTGCAGATTGATCGTTGCCCTGTTTGTTGTCGCACAGTTTGGTCTCGATCGCCCAAAGATGATCTGACTCGGGCTGCTCCCTTTCCTTGCTAGCCGCCCGCGTTGGCGGAAAAGCTGTGATATTTCCGCGCCCTTCAGGAATCTCGTTCTCACTTCCTGAAACATTTGCGGCCTTTCCTAACGAAGATGCGTTCCCGCATACCGGCTGATTGCTTTCAGCGTCCTCACTGCTATTTTCGTGACCTGTGCATGACAAGCAGAAGGCTTTACCTTCCAGCACAGGCGGCCTCACCTCTAGGGACTCAGAGCAGTTCTCCCTGGCTAGTTCACTAGCTTTCCTAGACTCCTTGAGTTCAGCGAGCTCCAGCGCTAGCTGCTGGCGCTTTGCTTCTAATTCCTCCAAGACGCACTTAACATCCTTAGGTTTTTCCTCGCACAGCGGCGCCTTTCCTCCGTTCACTTTCGCAAGTTCAGCCTGAAAGTACGCTAAGCGCGCCTTCGCCAATTCCACTCGGTACCTCACATCGAGTGAGGGCTGGCATGGATAACCCTCCATACCGCCGTCTGTACCCCTCAACTGTCCTACCGGCTCGAACACATGCACAGAGACGCTAACAATGCGACGAAGGAAACTCACAGTTTCGATGCGTCGATCCGCATTGCCAGCTCCTTGGCGTCGCAGTCCACCGCCACTTTCACCGGACGCTGCGATGAACTGCCGTACGCCGCTAGTCCTGTGCCCGCTGTCGTCACTTGCTGCGACCCGCCGGTGACCGTCGAGTTGTCGACGCGTTTTTATCCTTGACCGGACGCAGACTCGCGTCGCTGGACTACTGCCGTGGTCCTTGCGTCCTTGCCGCCGTCTCTCCGCAGGTCCTTTCTCGAACGCTGCTGTTGCCTGATCGTCGCCTTTCTCCCTGTCTTCAGTCTTCTTCGTGCGCCGTCTTCCGATGGCCGCAGGATCCTGTCCGACTGCGCCAGTAAATTTTCACAGGTTCTTTATCTTCCTCGCACCAGGGGTGCCCCGCCAGAGACGGTTTGTTCCAACTGGAAGACTGAAGCTTGATCCTCGCACCAGGGGTGCCCCGTCAGAGACGGTCTCAAGATGTGTTGACACGCAGGGATAAAAAAAGGAATAACTGAAGATTTATATACAAATATTTACAGAATATACAAGTTAGATACAACGGCAAAAATACAAACAACCAAAAGGCGGAACTGGCTAATACTAGGGGAGGCCCCTACTCGGCGTTGCCGAAGATGCGTAGCATCTCACCTTAGCGCAGAACCCCGCTTCCAGCTCCGGGGCCCGGTTTTAAAGCCCTCAAGGCCCGGCCCACATTTGGTGGCTTCCAATCATGTTACGATGTTCACATGATTGGTTTATCGAGAGCCTGGCCAGCCCTCCAGCTTCCGTAGGGCAAAACGCCCTTTCCAAAAACACAAACGCACGGTCGTGCCAGTACGTGCAGAGAACATTCCCTCCACCACAAAATAAAAATAAAACAAACACAAATACACATCCGTGCCAGCACGTGTGCGAATCGGTACCGCGGGTGGGGGGACACCCGTATACTTGCCGGCGCGTTCGCGAGCGGCCGCGTTCCAAGAAAGGAGACGCTCCGCTTTGTGTGCTCCCAGACGCGTTCCAATGACCCCCGCGAACGCTACCGATCCCTTACAGTGCTATTCTATTGCGCGGCTTGTTTTCTGCGCTGAGTGAGCAAATTTTACAGTTGTTTCTACCGCGATCCCGCTAGCACTGTAGCAGGCGCCCCGAAGAAGAGGCAGAAGACAAAGCAGGATCGCTCGTGGGATTGCGTTCCGTCTTCCTCCTACGACGTCAGATGATTCGAACGTATAGACTACAGCCAGGACTATTCCTATGCCTGAAGTGGCAGTGGGCTATAGGCCTCGTAATAGCCGTACGCTCGCAACTTTGGTGGCATGATCCCGGGTCCTCGCTCGTATGTCTCGCATGTCTTGGAGGGGCGCCACTGAGCAAGGATTAGCCCGCTGCGCTGGGAACTGAAACCAAAGCTCGGCCTTTGCGAAGTGGTCTTGTGGGCGGACGGCTGTCGTCGAGCTGTTCCAAGGCCTCGCCGCGCTGGTCCGACGCTGCGACAGCAAACGCGGTGAACAAGGCGCTACTGACAGCCGTGGCTACCCTGGACCCGGGGAATGGCCACCGAGGCAGCATGCACGGCAGAGCACCGGGCATGTAAGAGCCTCCGGCCGTCTTCCCAGCGACCGCCGTGGTGCACTGATGTTGAAGGCTTCCCTGCAGGTGAGTTTTCTGAAGAGACAACTGCACTGATTAATCATGCGACTTGTAATGACATTTCGGTCGTGTCATTTTTTCATCATTCCACCGCGGCAATAGTTGATAACTTGATAGAAAGCAGAAGGGGGGGGGGGGGGGGGTATGTCTAGGAGACTACACTAATGTATTTAAGAAGATAGCAGCTTGCATTTTTTCTGCAATGGTTCTCCTTGTAAGGTGTCCGCAAGAAAAAAAAAAGCCTAACCTAAGAAAGTTGTCACAAGTTTAATAAAGTTTCAGGATGCGTTATTACGGAGGCTGCTGTGGTCTGTATTTTGTCTTCATGTTTATTGCGGCTTTTCCAACTGAACGCACTCTTCTGTCGACCACGTTAACACCAAAGCAAAGAGCGGCTCCCGTTTCAGCGGCGATAATTGCGCTCTCACGTTAGCAGAATGCATGCGGAGGGTAGATGACAATCTCATGAGTTCGAGTTTGAGAGCAAGATCCCAACAAGCAAAGAGGTGTATAACAAGCTTGATAACGTCGCGTTAATTACGCTGAAAAATGGGAGCTGCGCTTTCTTTCAACTGCCGCCCGAACCCATGAACCCGCAGTTAGAAAAAAAATTCGTCCTCGTCAGGGGTCCCCGGACCAGGACGAATTTTTCTTCAACTGCGAAGTTTCTGATAAAGCTGCATCGATTTCCTTTGTAGCCGTACGGCTGCGCTTGGGCGGAAGTCAAAGAGTAATTACTCCCTTATTAAAAATCTACTCTACCTTGGGGATTCCCCTCATTAGTTTACCATCTCTTTATTTTGCATCTCAAGCGTTGCACCAAACGGTATCTCCATATCTGTATGTTGCAGCCAACAGTACAGGCTCGGCTCCCAGAAGTACGCGGAGGCAGACGTCTGTCTTGCAGTCCCCGGTTAACCGCCTGCGCCGTATTCGATACAGGGATAGCAACGGCTGCGCCGATCACTAGCGTCGCGACCACCGCTGCCACCAAGGGGCTTTCTGTCGACCATCCTGGAGAACGAGTCGGAGTGTATAAGCGTGGGAGTTCGGGCATGTTGATTTCGGCTGCATTTCGCCGCACATCTGAGTGAGTGTCAAAGGTGCCTGCCTACTGTTTTTTTTTTTATCGACGATGAAATTTTAATCGCAAGAATTATTAGAGGGAAAACTCGACAACTCCTAGTCACCCGAACACTGTGAGGAAGCCACGGCTCCGCTTTAAGCACATTAGCGCGAGCGAGCTTGCTGCAAATTCGCTAAAAGTTGCAGATGCATCAAGCGCGTGTTCTGGACTATACCAGCGTCAGCACGTTTAACACGAACGCTCAAGCGCATGTCTTCCACTGACTTTAGCGGCGGTAGGGGTTGGCCGCTAGTTCTGAGACAATATTAGAGTGGAAACTGGAGACGAGCTGGCTCCAACAGCTGCGAACACACCGACAAGCATTGTCTCAGACTCCGCCCAGCACTACTAAGGGGCTGTAATATCAGCGCAGGACGAGCAATAATGCGTTCGTGCTAAGCGTTCTGAGGTCTGTACATTATGTCTGCCTTGGTGCACTGTCGAGAAAGGAGAACCTTGCCTGTCGCGTTTTCTCTGTCACGTTGTCTGCTGCTGAATGCACGATGGGGAAGACGGTGGCTGACTTTTGTTTGCGTGTCTCGAAAGTAAATTTGGTACCGCCGAACATGCGCAAAAAGCCACAGAGTAGAATTTTATATTGGCCTGTATACTATAGAGGCGCGCGTTCTAATCAGAAAGAGTCTACTTTCACGGAAAACAGAGATATTCTAAAGAAAAAAAAACAGGAAGAAAAGAAAGCTCAAGCGTCGCCACCTCCGGCGGATTCCGCTCAACTCGCTCTTCTTTTTTCCGCAAGTAAAATGCACTCGTCGACTCCGAATGTGCGGATCACAGAGTCAAGTCTACTCCGCTATTCACTTCAAAACGGTGGCAGTCAGTTTATATTTGTCAGGACATCACCAGTTTGAACGTGTAGTGGAAAATTTTTTTTAAATCGGCTTTCACGACCGTAAATACGTATTTTGTAACAAGAACAATTTCAGGATGCCGAGAAAGATCCAAAGAATGTATTTATATACAGAAATGAGGATTTGATAGGCTCCTCAGACTCGTTTTAAGTTCAAATGTCAGCCAGATTTGAAACAGTATTTTCTATTCATGTCTTCAGTGTCAGTCCCTTTATGTGCCGCCATGTTTGGAGTAGCGCTTGCGTTGTGTTGTTTCTCTTTCAATTTTTGTCCATATATATTCTTGCGCTGGGGCAAAACAAGCATAGCAAAGCGGCTCTTAAGCTGTCACGCACAGCGATGCCGGCATAGTTATGAATCAGGCGCAACAGTTTTTGGGAGCACGGACACGCTTCCGGGCGCATGTTCTCATGCGCGTGCTGCAGATGGCTTTGTGGTCCCGTCCTTTGGACATCGTATTGCGCATTATGTTATACAAAAGTACATCTGCCCTATCCCCAAAGTCATGAGTATCGGCGGAGTGTTTCGGTACAGAGCTGGTGTAATGGTGTGTGGAAGGGCATGTAAATGTCGCTTGCAGTAAATTAAGCAGTAGGCAATGGAGACCTCGCTGTTCTAAGGCTGATGGTGAATGCTCAATATGAGCACCTGCTACTTGCGTGCAGTTTGATGGAAATCTGATGGCAGTCACAAAGTTTCTCGCGTCCATCGAGGCCATACCTGAGCCTTTCAGAGCGCAGCTCTTTGGCGTCCGTTTGTGCGTTTCGCGGCGTCGCCGTCGCCGTGGCCGTTGCCCGTTGTAAGCAGCAGTGGACATCTTAGTCGCGCTTTAAGCTGCGAAACCAATGGAGCGGGAGTTTGGAAAGCAAAGGAAAGGCGCATAACTGTCCTCTTCGAACAGTGGATACCTCAATCGTGTTTTAAGCTACGTGGTGGTAAAATTTGTAAATTAGTTATTAAAGAAAGGAAATGGAAATGACGCAGTATCTCTCTGATATCTCGGTGGACATCTGAACCGCGCCGCAGGGAAGGTAGGAAGGGTGTGAAAGAAGAAAGAGAGAAAGATGTGCCCTAGTGGAGGTCTGCAGGAAAAAATTGGCTGTGGCTTATCCCGGTTATGCCAGGATATACGTAGCGAAAGCGGAAGCAAGCACAACGACGAGGCAAGATGTGTGACGTCATACGAAACGGCGGCGGCGGCTCCGCAGCTAGGCGCGCGGTGTGACGTCATGCCAGATGGCGCAGCGAGCGCGCGGCGTCCGCCAGCGGTGGCGGTTGCTAGGCAACGGCTCAAGGTAGGGCTCTGTGCCTACTCGGAGCACCGCCACAGCGAAATCCAAGTTCGTGGCCAAATTAGCTTTCACGGCAACAATTTAGACCACCCGGGATCTTTAACGTGCTCTGACATCGCCTAGCACACGGGCGCCTTTTGCGTTCCGCCGTAGCTGCTACGGGGTGGTAGTGACAGATGTATAGGGTGGTCCAAAATACGAGGTCTGTTAGAAAAGTGTCCGACCTTTGGCCGTAGAAAAAAAACTTGCATAACTGGAGCGTTCCAAACCTAGTCACCTTCAAAGTAGTCTACTTGGGACTCCACACACTTCTCCCCGCGGTGCTGCCATTTTGGGAAGTATTCCGAAAAGGCCCCTTTCGGAATGGAGTTTAGCTCAGCTGTCGTTGCAGCCATAATGTTCTTCCTTGTCTTAAATCGCGCTCCTTTCAATGGCCTTTTGATTTTGGGAACCAGCCAGAAATCGCAGGGGCCATATCAGTAGAGTAAGGAGTCTGTTGAACTATAGGAGTCTGGTTTTTCGCCAAAAAAGTCTGAATCAAGTGCGAGGCATGTGCATTGTCGTGATGGATGCGCCGCTTTCCTGTTGACCTCAACTCCGGGTTCTACCGCCGCACAGCATCACGTAGGCAACAAAGGACATCCCTGTAGCACTCTTTGGTCATTGTTTGACCCTGTGGAGTGCGTACTCGTGGTCTGCCACATAGAGGGTGTCAACGAAAGCAGTCAGCATCACTTTCACATTGCTGCGCACTTGGCGCGCCTTCTGAAGTCTTGGTGACGTGGAATGCTTCCACTGTGACGACTGGGATCTGGTTTCCGGGTCATACCTGTACGACGAAGACTCGTCACCAGTTATTATGATGTTGATGAAGTCGAGGTCACTGTTTGCGGAATCCAGCATGTCCTGTGAGACTTCAACACGAAGCTGCTTTTGCTCCACCGTGAGCAGCTTCGGCACGAATTTTGCCGCAACTCTCTCCGTGGCCAAATCTTCGGTGATAATGGAATGTGCGGAAAAATTGCTATTGTCCACCTCTTCCTCAATTTCTCGGATAGTCACGCGACGGTCCCGCATCACCACAGCGTTCAGTTCGGCAATGACCTGGTCATTTCGGCATGCTGATGGCCGATTGGAGCGTGGCTCGCTCTCCACCGATGTGCGGCCATCTTTAAATCAATTGTACCACTGCTTAATCTGTGTGCTGCTCATAGCATCGTCACCGAAAGCCGTCTGAATATTCCGAATGGTTTCCACTTGGCTGTCGCCCAGTTTATGGAAAAATTTGATGCAGTAGCGCTGCCCCTGTCGCTCCGCCATTTTCCTTCCAATAAAAAACCGACGAGAGCACTGCGCACCGCCTCACTCAAATGCTGCGTCCCAGCGACTGACATTATCGGCAGGCGGGAAAAAATTCGTGCATGCGCACGAAGGCTCACGGTCACGTGATGCAAGCGCGTTTGTTTCATATCCATCAGGTGTTCGCAAAAAAAAAATAAAGTCGCATACTTTTCTAACAGACCTCGTATGTGCGAACACGGCTCAGCGTGGCCGCGCTCCGCGGCGCGCGTCGAAGCTACGCGGCGCAGGCGCACACGGGGCCCGGAGGCGGTGCTTCGTGTCGTCGTCTACTACACGTCATCGTCTGCGGCTGCACCGGATGCTCTGACGCGCCGCGGAGCGCGGCCACGCTGAGCCGTGTTCGCACATATTTTCGACGACCCTGTACGCTGCGTGCGTTGGCACTGACAACGTTGTGCCATTTGAAGGAAACGAATTGCGCATAACTGGCTCCCTGTGTCAGTAAATGCCTGAATCCCGCGTATACGTACGTCGGCTGATGAGAGCGAGATGTGGGCAGCAGGCATTGATAACGTTGTGCCAGAAACACGGCGCTGAAGCCATGGGCCGTCCGCGTTGATTGTGTTCATAGGCGTTGTCGTTGACAATATTTTAATCTCCGGCCATTTTAAGGAAAGCTAGTGCGCAGAACTGCCTCCCTGGGTCAGTGAACGCCTGAATCGCGATTATAGGCTCTTCGGGTGATGATAGAGAGATGTGGGCAGCAGGCGTTAGCACTGACAACGTTCACCGAAATGTCGTGATCAACCATTAAATACCACCTGCCCAGGTGGCAGGGTTCGGGGGGGGGGGGTGCTAATGTATATATAAAGACAAACAGGAATTTCTTTCAACTTATGAGGGAGAACATCGCGTTCCTCTCTTCCGTACCGCCTCCAGCGGCTGTGACAAAATCGCGAAATACTTGCATAGACCTCGTGTTTTAGAACCAAGCATTGGTGCAGCATGTCCGGCATATATCGGTCTATTTCTCCGACCACAAAGCTTCCTTCAAGACAATCAAGAACTGTTAGTGGAGTGTTTCTTGAAAAAGGAATATGTGAAAAATACCAAGTTTTGTGCAATTCTACCTACATGTCTGGCTCGAATTCTTTGCCTCAATCTATCGAAAAGCTGAAACAGCTAATGAATCGCGCTCAAATTTCGCCTTAGGCAGTAACGTAATCGTCTGCAATTTTTTTGGATGTCGGATGAGATGGGGCTGTAAGCGGTGCTTCAAAAAACAGTGACACCTGACTCTGAGAGTTCAGCACGTCACGTCGTTTATGGCGTACAGGTTCTGAAATGAACCGCCGCGGTGGCTCAGTGGTTATGACGTTCGGTTCCTGTCCCGAAAGACGCGGGTTCGATCCCGGCAGCGGCGGTCGAATTCGGATGGAGGCAAAATTCTAGAGGCCCATGCACTGTGTGATGTCAGTGCCGGTTAATGAACCCCAGGTGGTCGAAATTTGAGGAACCCTTCACTATGGCGTCCCTCACTGAGTGATTCGCTTTTGGACGTTAAATCCATACAAGCCTTAATGTTCCCGTTGACTCTACTGGAACCTCCTCAGTGCCTGTGACGATTTCGCGAGATGTCCGGGGGTATGAGCGCTATCTGTGAGGTACCAGCGCTTGCGAAAACTATAAGGTGCGCTAAACAAATATTACGCGTAAATTTTCTTTTTCGGACTGTACTTTTCCGGTTGGAATGTTTCTTCTTAGAGTTGAATTCTGAATTTTGCGCATTGGTGTAGATACGTTCCAAAAGGAAAAGAGGTGGATCGGAGTTAGCGAAGAAATTCAGAAGAAATTAGTTTCAAACAACACTACGCTCGTACGCATTTCTTGCAGGCTCGAATGGATGTGTCGGACGGTGAAGGATGGCAGTATGGCATGCGCGTTTCGCGTGCAGATGTTCCAGTATAGACAAGTTGGAGAGTATAAAGGCCGTTAATGTCGGCTACGTAGACAATAGTTTTTTTCTAACACTATGCACGAGACTTTAAATAATTTTTTGTTGCGGTGTACACAGATATTTTTCACTTTTGTCTAAAAATGCACTTGACTTAAAAAATTAGGCACTCCTGTTCCTGTACGAAAGCGGCAAGGGGCCGCTATGGGCTACTGCGATTGCAGGCGCTCCTGTGACCGAGCGAGTTAGAGCGCACTAGACGCTTTAGGAAGAAGTCTCCTCCGCAGTTAGCTGTTGCGCTGCAACTCAGTGCTTTGGTTACTGGTGCATTGCAGAAATACATTCTGTGCTCTTCAGTGTCAGTTCGCGAAAGTGGTTCGGCGTTCTGTAACCAGTAACGCACGCCTTTGAGTTGACGTAGATGTTACTGAGTGATTAGGTAGCGAGGTGCCGTCATGGCCCCATGTGCAAGACATCCAGGCTCCCTACTTACCCTCCTCGCCCTCCCCAATAAATTTTAACTTGAAGAACAGCCTGTTCATTCCTGGGAAAAAAAAAATTATTTAAAATTTCTTCATACCACCTAACACTGTGTAAAATGTTCACTGACGGCAACCACACGAGCTACACTGCGCTGCTTTAGGTCATAAAGATGCCACAACGCCGTAGCGCGTGCGCAGTCTCCTCTATTCATCTTGCTCGCTAGTCCGGTGCTCCTTGGGCGATGTAGAGCGGGGATTTCATCTTGCCTTTGTGCCTTGGTTAGCCATCAAGAGTTTTCAGTTTGGTCTATGTCTGCTCCCACTAGTGGCCATTGCAACGTCCGTATGGCCAACTGCTCCAGCATTGTACCCACAACGCCAGTTGTTTAGAATGCACCCCGATCATGTCGCAAAGCTATCCATTAGTCGCTCAAGGGGTCACTGAGCACGCAGGGGACTGGGCTTTCATGAAGGAGGACACTGTAAGCTTATACCCTCTAGCGTCATTCGAAGAGCAAAAGGGCTTGCGCAAAATTTAGTCAAATACGTTTCTGCCGATGCACTCAAGCGCCACTCAAAGTGACGCTTGAGTGCATAAAGTATGGCTTTATGCCGCAACACATTTCTTGAGGCCTGCTTCATTGAGTCGTCGTCTCACTGTTGATGTCGTCTTTATAAGGTTCAGCCTATTGCATATTTCTTTTCAACTGAGCAACAGGTTTTCCACAACAGGCGAAGACAATTAGTCTGTCTGTCGCCACGTCGGTACAGCCGTTGGTTGCATCCATATACATCTCCGTACGCGCAGATAAATCGACACGCAGCTTTCGTGAGCGGCCAGTGCGGCTGCTAATGTCGGCATGTGCAGAACCTCTCTGGTTGAGCTCAGCGATCCCTTTTCTTTCGTCGACTGGCACAGGATGCCGGCATTTTTACAGAAGTCAAAGATAGGCACAAGAAGCTGACGATTAAAGCTTTTCCTCTGCAGCCTGGTCGTGTAGGAAAGATCACCGTCGAGTGGAAGTTGAGCTTTGGATTAGAGAGCATTCCGACCTAAATTTCGGCCGATAATTTCGGTCGCAATAACAATTTGCTTATTTGGACTGATAAAATGTTTCACACATGCTATGTCACTCGTCAAGATAACGTAGCAGTGTTGTGTAGACCCTTGCGGATTTTGTTTCGGAATGCCGCGCCTGAATGACGTATGTGGGCGAGGAGCAGGATTTTATAGAGATGGCACACTGCGCATGTGTGTACATCAGGCGCGCGCCGTTCAAAGTGTTAGGATGCAGGGCTGCCACAGCCTGATTTCTCCTTCTTCACTTTTGAATCCTTGTACTAATCCCTTGCAAGTATAAGAATTGGCGGATGCTGCTTGCAGATAGTTGTGATCGCGTGAACGCTGCATAAACCAATCGCTGACCGGTAGATACAGTTCCGGCGTTCCGGCGTTCATTGATGCGCTCTGACATAGACAGCGTTGTAGATTGCGTTGATTTGGACGAAAGGAAAGGCTCCTTACCAACTCTGTGGTTTAGCGGACACCTCAAGAGCACTTTAAGCTAATTCCTTCTTTCATTGATGCGCTCTGACATAGACAGCGTTGTAGACTGCGTAGACTTGGAGGGAAAGAAAGGCGCCTTACCAAATCTGTGGTTTAGTGGAAACCTCAATAGCACTTTAAGCTAATTCCGGCGTTCCGTGCAGCACTCAGGCTTTTGCCTTTCACTACTGTAGTCGCTAAACTTGCTCGTAATTTGCTTTCGCAACCTTCCGGGCTTAACGAAGCTAAGCCTGTGCCAATTTTTTTGGCTCTAGTATGAAAAGTATACTTAATACGAACTTCAGATACAGGGACCGCATTCCGCACCACCATCAGGTTTGTAGAAGGTGTTTTCGAGAACCTTTTTTTTTATCTGGTACTATCAATACGTGACACCGGTTTTGTACTTCTGCCTCCTGTGCAGCGAAGAAAACCAGAAGAAAGTCAGGTTAACCTCCGTGCAATTTTATTCTCGCGTTTCTTTCATTCACAACAAGATGATGAATAATTGAAATTTTGTGGTACTCTGTGGTATTGTTGGTCTTTTGAATTGGTGTTTTGAATTTTTTCTGGGCTTATCAACAAAAACATCAAGTTGGTTTAAAAAAAAATAAAAATACAACGTGAAATTCCTGCGCATATAAGCCATAAAAACCATTGTCATGACGTCGAATCATTAAGTACAGGCTACTAATTTGAGGGAAAGTTCTATTTGTTTTCACGGCTGCTCTTCAAATCTCTTGTCCTGTTCTAAGACATTTTCTGTACAATAGATTTGTCTGTTATAGACATGATCACACGTACTAGCACAGACATTCTGCTAGAACTGTTATTTGCAAAACCGCTACAAAAAAGAACAGGCAGAATAGAACTGAGAACTGCTCGTGCGCACACATTCTGCCTGCTCCCTGCAGAATTCCATCTTCGAACCTTTGCGCCACGTAGAACAATCCTTTTTTTGCCAGGCGAGGCCATGAACTCTGTGCCTTCCAAGGGCGTCTCTCCGGACCCTCCTACGCTCGCGACGTCGGCTGCGCCGCCACGGCTGCGGACTTCAACGCGTCCGGATGGCAGCGTTGAGCAAGGATCGGGCTGCTGCTGCGGCTACTGCGGGGGCAGGGCGACCTGCGCAGAGCGGTCATGTTGGCGTCCAACAGCCATCCAACTCGCCGGGGGCAACGTCGCCCCGGTCCGAGTGTGCGACAGTGGACCCAGAGAACAGGGAGGTCGGGACGGCCGCCGTCACTGCGCAACACCTCGGTGGCAACCGAAGCTGCATGCAAGGGACACCGCCCAGCTTGGCAGAGCCGTCAGACGCTCTCGCAGCTACCAACTCAAGGCTTCGACGAAGAAGAGTTCTCCGGTGAGTTTTGCGGAGTCACGAAGTATTCTCAGTCGCAGTAGTGAACTTGTTTGCGAAGTATTAGTGATAGTTTTAAAAAGTTAATAAAATGTATCGTGCAAAGGTTCTCGTTTTTCGCTACCTGTAGGAGAAAAAGACAAGACGGCATTTCTGGACTAAAATTTAATGCAGTAGAAATGAGAGTTGACGTTCTTACCCAGTTAGCAAAGAAAAACCATTAACTTGGGTTTTACTCCAATTTCTCCTTTTTTTATCCTTTTCTTGTTCCAGGTGTACAGCCATTGTAAAGGTGCTATCGTACCTTTCTTTTACTGCTTAAACCCCATGCGCCAGACGTCTGAGATGTTTTTATACCCGACGACACAGTATCAAACCACGCACACAGCATCCGCGTCTTGACTGAGGCGATGTGCTAACGACGCCCCTGTGCTGTGCGTTGTCAGTGCACGTTCAAAACTCCAGAGAGTCGAAATTATTGCTGCTGTGCGCCTTTCGCTCTTCCTTTTTTCGCGTTTTCCTTCATCCCTTTCTTTAGAGCGTGCTTGTGTCGTCCACCAAGAAGTACGACATTTATTTTAGGGCCTCTGCTTTCTTCAAAACCAAATTTTTTTTCGAAGTGTTCGGCCTTGTCCTACGACCCCGCACGCCAGTCGATGACGATATTGAACATGCGGCTGAGCATAAGGTGCGCTACATGGTCGCGTGATGAATTGGTTGATTGATATATTGATTGATGGATGGATTAATTTATATATCAGTCAGTTGTGCATCTGGTTGGTTGAACTAAGGCCGGACTGGACGGCTGGTGGAGGGGACGATGGGTAGGGGGATTGTGATGAGCGCATCATAGGACCGCTGAGGCAATTGCGCGGCCGGACCTAGAGGTAGACGGTGGTTGGTCCTTGAGATTACAGCTAAGCAGAGCAGCCTCACAACCCTGTGAGGTAAATAGGGAGCAATTGAGTATCACTGGCATCGACCAAAATGCTGCAATACTGCTACAATGTAAAGCTATAAAGCTTTCCTTTGACCAACTTTGTTGGGTACGTGTGGCGTTCTCCAGGGTGTGTTTGTCAGGGCTGGCAGATTTCCAGGTGATTTGGTATGAAGTGCCTCAGATCCTCACATCTCGTGTACATGCGGAAGATGGTGAGGTTCATTGGCTGCTTTTGCGCGAGGTTCAGTTGTGTGTATTCACTTGGTTTGGGCCAATTGGGTCCGATTAAGTGTACCGACCGGGCGCACCATTGGCCCGCCGACCATTGCGGACGTGGCGTCATATGACTTCCCAATTCCGCTTCGTGAGGGTCGCCTTTGGCCAGTGCTGTAGGTGAATGTAGGATGGCGAAGTATATTGCTCATGCCTAATACGCTTGCCGCCACTTGCAGAGGCGAAAGACGGAGGAGATGGGGATAAACGGATTACACATGCGCACGGGCTTTCACCATTTAGCGGGCCAGGCGGCGACCTCAAAGATCGGAAGTGTCTCGCCATCTGACGCCTAGTCCGAGGGTAATAGTCCGTCATGTGAATCCCCCTTTCAGTGCATGAAGGGGAAGGTTAATCACAGTGTCAAGCTAGATGCGTCGAGAGGGAGCCATATATGAGGTGTTTCAGAGACTACCACCTATAACCTTAACGACAGGCTTTTTGAGGTTTAAGAATGGTTTAGCGGCATAGCTTAGCGAATGGCTTAGCGATTTTTCTCGGAGAGTATCAGGAAACCGGTGACACCACTTATCTAGTAAGTTAAGAGGGCTTAACTGCTTAGATCATGTTAACTACTATGTGTTTGTCAACATTTTAACCATTACAGTTAAGCGCCTGGTTGCAGTGAGAGATTTCCAGCCGGCCTTTAAAAATTGCCTTATACGTTTTATAGACTTTCGAAAACATGATTACTCTCGCCACTGTAGTTCAAGGAATTTTGGGTATCATGTTCCAATAGAGATGCGCTATCGAAACGCGTGCGGCTTTGGGAAGCGCAAAGGAACGCCGCTAGCGCATGTACCACGTTGCTTTCTAACGTCTTAGTTTGAACCGTTTGTTTCGACTCTCTATTCGTGATCAAAAAGCCCGTAAGGGCAACAAAACATCGCCGTGCAGATTCACTTGAGGAGTTACTGTAAATTTCAAAAACTTAGATTTCACCTTTCTGGCCTAGGCTTTAGAATGAGGTTTCGAAGTTTGCGCTCAGCGGACCAGAATGTGGGCTGATGTTGTCGGGGAAATAGGCTTTGAATAGGGCGCTTTTCCAGCAATATGCGCTCTGGAGTTTTCTGCAGTTTGCGCGTCGGAAAATCTGTGGCAGGCAACTCTGATGACCGTGGCTGAGCCTTCTCCTCCTTACCCATGCAATGTACGAAGAGCATGAGCGCTGCTTCTGCAAATGCACCTGTAATATGTGCCCGGCCTAATGTGACGCAGGATGTGGTGGCCTTTCGTCACGATAAGGACCGATTGAGCCGTCAGCAATGTTTTTTCAAGAACTAGTGTTATGGCTGCAGCAGCCCTGTATCCAACTGAGAGAAGTAGCGACATGTCGACGTATGAATACCAACCGTAGAGAGCTGCCCACGTCAACGAAAATTTAGACGAGGAAGTGGTGGAGCAGACTAACAGTAGGATGCCAATGAGGGGCGTAGGAGAAAAAATCATTCAATGCCGACTGCTGTGACGTTCTAAGAAGCATAGAAAGCTTATTCTGTCCATTATTCTCTCCTAGACAGAGCAGGTAACGTTAGGAGCAGAGATAAGTTGTTCAATTGATTATATGGACGTGAAAAAGCTGTTATGATATGATGGTGTGTGGTACTGAAAGGTATTGTATGGTATTGTGTGGCATGAGTGTTTAACGTCTCAAAGCTGCGCATGATTTATAGATGCCGTGGTCTAGTGCCCTGGATTAATTTCGGCTATCTTTCTTCTTCTTTAAAAAGGCACTGAGGAGAACTGGATGCGATTATTGTTGTCAGAAGAAACCTTATTCTTTGGCTATTTCTGGCAATGCCCATGTTTTTCCGGCATCAAAAGAGGTGTTTAAGGCCGAGAAATTTGGATTTAACAATCTTCGCACCTGCTGAACAGGACGAGTTGCTACCAATTCTGAAGTGAATGACTTTGCAGTCTAGCCTCTGGGATCGTTGCCCAAAATTCGATGTTGACTAGCACATTTTACTCCCGAAATCGACCAATTATTTAATTTTGTAGACTTTTCTAGCTTAGTAATGTTCCGTTGTCAGTTAGAATGTTCTCTTCGGGATCAGAACGCGTAGCCTATATAGGCCTTAAGCCGCCAAAAGTGTTACTGATAACCGATCTGTGAACAACAAAGAATCGATGTGTGATCAATGAGAACGGGTTGCGCAAAGCGTTTGATTACCATATAAGATTGGTTTACGGTTTGATTTAAGGGTCCTTACGTCCCAAAGTGACTCAGGTTATGAGGGACGCCGATTGAAGGGCCCCGGATATCGACCACCTTAGGTTCTTCAACGTGCACTGACATCGCGCAGCAGAGCTAGGGCTGCCACCATTTCGCCTCCATTTCGCATTTCGCCGGCCGGGATAGAACCAACGTCCTGGGGGTCAGCAGCCAAGTACCATGAGCATTGAGCCCCCGTGGAGGCTTGGTAACCATTTCAGAGAAAAAATTAAGTTGTTTAAATAAAATTGTTGATAATGAATTGTTATTTCTAAATTGAATTTCGCTTGGTAGCGCAATGCCAATTTTCGCTTAGTCGTGCTCAATTTAAAAGAAAGCGGTGTTCAGTACGGACAGAATGTCCACATTCTCTTTGCCAGCGTGTTAAACCTGGAAACATTGTATCTGCCACTCCCAGGCCCACACTGCCCTTGAAACCTGCTTACTTCAGCCTGAAAGCGTTCACGCATAGGAGAGTCCAACCTCTAGCGTGATAAAAATAAATGGGCACGATTTTCTGTTCAGTTTTTGCTGTATCTTATCTTTGCTCTTATATCTCTCTTCGTTCAGCACAATTTCCCTCGCAGTGAAAGAAAAAGGCACTGCTTGCATTTTTTTCGGCTTGGAGCTAATGTCTGTTTTTACTAAACCTGCGTTAGCTATACGGACATTACTTGCGTTTTGATCTTGAAAGGTGCTGCAGTACACGTTATCGCCTAATGTGCGTGATGCAGGATGATTTAAATGGTCTGCGAGCCAGACGCTGTGTGCTCTGCGAAGGATAGCCACACGCGAGGTGGCGATTCAACGGAAAGCGACATCGGCTGATCTGCTCGCCTCCTCCACCACCACCTCTGCCAACAGGCTGGCAGTGTTCCTGTCTGGTAGAGGGATTCGATACTCTGCACAGGGCTCCTGGCACGGCGCTTTTACCTGTGCTGCCGCTTCTGCTGTGCTCCGTGCAGCTGCGTGAGTAGCATCGAGCGGCGTTGCATTTGGAGTCGCAGGATCAACAAGGGGTAATACTCGAAAACTCTGCACTGCCGACGCACTCTGGCGAATCCACGGCGCCTCTTAAGGCATAACAGCGTTAACGGCATTAGGAAATAAGCCAGAAAGCGTCGACGGTCTGGCAGGCTGGGCCGTTGGGTGGTAGCGTCATGGCGCTTGCGCGTTCCTTTTCGCATTTCATTCGACTGAAGACATGACATCGAAGAAGCTGAGTTGTTATGTCTCCCACGGAGAACCATTTACGCCGCAGGTTTGAGGCAGCTTAATTAGTCGAATTTGTTCTTGTTAATTAAGTGCGAATGCACTACATCACTAGCAATCCTGAAAAACGCGATATTTGTCTGCAGCGTCTCAGGTATGTGCAGTAATGTAATACATGTAGCCGCGACTGAGCTTCGAAACCGTGGCGGCGCGAACAGATCAGCTTCTCTGGCTAATGCACAGGGGCACTTTCTATCGTAGCAACCGATCACGTCGGGTGTTAAACTGCCACACTTTCGCGCAGTGCAGTGCATGTGATCCTTTTCATCAACTTCCATCTGTGCGCAAAAAGCACTATTGGCCTGCTAACCCTCCAAAATTTGCCAGTGGACGTGAAGCCTCTGAGACAGTCACAAAAGGAAAGGAAATCCGCATAACTGGCTCTCCGGGTCAGTGGACACCTCACTCGCGCTTTTGAGCGACGCGGAGGAAGTGAAAGACAGATGTGCGCTGCATGCGTTGGGAGAAACGCGGCACTGCAAGAAAACGCGTTGGCTTTGACAACATTGTTTTAGAAAAGCTGCACTTGAGCATTATACGGCCGGCGTTCCTTAGGTACATTTGCAACGAAGATTCCGGGCTTGGACTGGGTCTTCGTTGAGAACGTTGCATACTCGATGATTTTGAGAAAAGTAAAGGCACATAACTGGTCCCCAGGCTCAGTGGACGCCTTAAGCGCGCTTTGAGGTACAAAATGGTTGTGACCACATTAGAAAAACGTGCTTTTGCGCAGTATTACGTGCTTTCGTGCTTGACCATGCGAATCCGCGTACCATAGTTTGTTCTTAATTTACGGTCAACCAACTGCTATACCCCTTTATCGAGCATACACAGAAGGACGCTATCCTGCTTTGTGACAAAACTTTGCAGACTGGCGAGGTTTCTTTGTTCGCTAATGTGCTCATCAAGAGCTCCAGCCAAGGTTCCGCCTTTTCCGCAGGCAAAAGGGCAACTGGGTTTTTTCTCAGGCGTGTAGTGAAGGATTCATCTGTACACCTTCAGCTCTTAAGTCTGCATGAGGTTACGAGAACTCTTGTCCGCTGATCTCAAGAAATATTTTCATTTAGGGGTGCAGTAGGGCGCCACCACACAACTGAAAAGCAAACCGTGTTGCTTAATTTCGTGTTGTAAAACCGGTACATTGTAATATTTCAGTTGTAATTAATTTGGCCTGTTTGTATTATTGGTGCGATACCTCTAGCTGAGCTAACCCTGTATTTTAAACCGCATTTTAGCTTAAAACATGTGTTGGTGAGATGCACGAACCAAATGGAGAAAGTGACTAGTCCTGTTACTTCAAAGCACCGAGAAATGAAAGTGGCGAGCTGAGCTGTATGAGCGAGCACAGGGACTGCAGATTTAGAGGTTGAACGAACGGTGGCCTCGCAGAGAGATTCAGCACCTACTCTTGTTTCTTTTCACAGATCCTCGTTTTCTTTTTTCCCTGGGGGTTAATGGAAACAGTGAGCTACCATATTTCTTGAAAGCAAACATTTCGGTGGAAGTGTAAAAAAATTGTCAAGGCAGAGCTATCTGGCTGGGAAGGCTAGGTGCTTGAGGGGATCGTTGTGACGTGAATCTGAAGACGGCCAACAGTCACCAAAAACAAAAAACTTAGGAGAATGTGTTATCTTTCTTATTATTAAAAAACACTTTTACCCATGCTTTCCTTGGCTTCATTGGCTATTGAATTTCACCAGAATCAGGATAGGGTAGTGCATCTGAATATGAAATTTATGTTATGAGCACTTCTGCGATCTAACGTGTTGCATCGGAAAAACAATCCGTATATATCTACCTGCAAGCTACTTTTGTACTCGCGTCGATAATCATGGAGTCGGTTCTGGAGGTATACTCGCTTCTGGCAATTTTTTAGCGTCAACTCAAACCGACACCGCAGCCCCCACGGCAGCAACAGCCAGGAATGTTAATTGCTGTTGCTTCCTCTTTGGCTACGCTTATCGACCAAGGTGGATGTCCCGTAGCTTTCAGGCAGCTGTCGTAGCAGGCGATTACGAATAGTTGTTTGCCTATCGCTAGTGCAATGACAAAAATGTCAGGGACGGTTTAGCTTGCGGCTAATGAAGTATTATCACCCGTTAGAGCGGTTAGCCCTTATGTTCCGTGGTTCTGCTTGACTTGAAATGGCTTGCCTTGGTTGATATAACGTACAATGTAAGTTTGCGCCACATTGCAATATTTTATAAATGTATTGGATTAAAACTGGCTATTTTCTATATTCATTGATCCCAGGGAGTCCTTATTCCACTGCTAGCGCTGAGCTGTAGCGGCTAAGCGACGCGCCACTGCCCCGCGATGGCGGGTTCAACCATCGGTGGGACTTGCAAAGGTTGCTCTTCCGGAGGAACCTCTCGCGGCTATCAGTCACTGAACTGCCACCTGTCATGGTGGGCAGTTAGCCCACAACCTAGGGGACAGGTTGTGATGATGTCACAATGTCACCGGATCTATGTGCGCCATCTGCCACTCACGCGGTTGCCACCCAGCTGTCGCAGGTCGCGGATGGAGCAGGCACAGATACAGAGAATTGCATTTCGGCGAAGTGGAAGCCATAGTGCTTACGCGCTAAAAATGACGCGGACAATAGGGCTGGACGGAACTGAGGAAGAACTGTGACGTCGTGATGGGCGCCGGTTACACCTAGCTCTAGGGCTGTGCCTGCGTCACCTATTCCAGTGGCATACATGCACAGTTTGCGTGCATGTCTTTACATTACCGTATAAGCACGGTGCCACCAATGATCCCATTATTTCTGACAAGCAGAGCCATGTTTCGCAAAGAGCTACTACGTCCTTAAAACAACATATCTGACGAAAGGGACTATCCAAGGAACATATTTAGAGCTGCTTTCGCCTATGTAACCTGGGTTGTGCATGTGGACTCATGCGATCTTTTTTCTCTTACGCAGGTCGCATACCGGGATCTTCACCCGGTTCTGAACCTCCCTAGGCTTTTGTTTTGGGTGAAGGCAGTACTTTGGAGCTCTGTTTACCGAACTTTCTGTTGCTATTGGGAAATTGTCCACGTGAAGTAGCGGCGTGCCTCATTAAAGAGACTCACAAGGCTATGCGTTGTTGTCACGTTATTTGGTTTTTCTGAACAACTTACAGGGTAACACCTACTGACAACAGTTTGGAGTGCTGCTAAGTGAGCAAAATTAGCTAAAACGTCTGAGCAAAATCACATACTAGTTAATTTTCTTGGCGAAACTGAGAAGTACAGCTAAAACTATTCTATCCACGACGGCTCTCCACTCGCTCGAGTGAAAAAAAACGTACTGAATACCGTTATTGCAGTACTATTTGCAGAACTCTTCAGATTAGGCGAAGCAGCGTCTTTGAAAGATACTTTTATGCCATCTTCCAGAGGACAAATATCGGCAAATCAGTGCCACACAGGTTGAGGAATTGTATCAGGATTCTACAGAAATCAACAGAATAAAGTCCAATCAGTGGCGTAGATGGGTCCTGTGGCACCAGGGGCTCGTAGGCCTTCAATTCTGCGCGATTTTATTCATATGCTATGAAGTTCGTTGCGAACATTACTTAATTTGGAGGACTGCAATCACCCGCACAGCATGTGCGGCCTTTCGAGAAGCGCTTTTTTTCGCGTGGTATGAGATCGGTCCAGTATTTAACGCATTAGCCCTGGAAGCTTTCCTGCACGTTAGCGATTTATTAGTAGTTAGTTTAAGATGGGCGCAAACGTTTCAAAGTTAGCGTGGGACAACACGTCATATTTGTTGAAAAAAACGTTGTAGAGTGAGCTTTAGGGTGACTAAAACCAGCAAAGAGTAGCGGAGAAAAATGCTTAAAATGGTTGAGAAAATTATCCACAATCGCGTATTTGTATATGAGCTTCCGAGAATGCGAAGATAACGCGAAATCAATCCGCCCAGGGCTATAGTGCTGCGCCTCATGACACGATTGGTGGACGGCAAAAACTACCACGCAGCGGGCTGTTTCAGAGCACGACCGAGAGCCATTTGGTTTACTCGGGCAATAAAATAACTTGTTTACATGCCAAGAGGAGTTGGGGCTTGGGGCTTCACCCTCGGCAGACAGTTTCTACTTGGGGTAGAGTAGGTAAACCACCAAAAGTACGAAGATATAGGTCAAAAGATGTTCGCATGCGTTATTTTCATTAGCATTAGTATCTAGCCTCTAGTTATAGTCGCTGACGTCGGGCGAAGAAGGTACTGCCAACGTTGGTACTGCGGACCCGGCCGATCCAAGATGGAGGCTTCTCTTCTGAGGAGAAGGAAAAAACTTTAAAGCTAAGGCCCAGTGAAGAAGAGCGCTTGCTCCACCAAGGCCCGATGATAATCTGCCGAGTCCAAATGAAGCCAAGCACTCCAGAAGCAGAGGGACGCTAAAGGCAATAAGAAGAGGTAATGGCAGTGTTACATGAGTAGAGAACCTGTTCTGTGTATACTATGCTTTCTGGACAGCTAGGACAGTCAGCTCTGTGCGGCCATCTTAGTTATAGAAGATTAGTAGGATGTGGAGAGTGTTCGAACTTTGCGAAGGATGCGCGCTGGTTTCGTCTTCAGTGACGGGTGAGGTTGCGGTAAAATTGTGCGATTTTCCCCGCGATTCTCGTAGTGTTCAGCAGTTTGCTCTTAATATGTTACGGCGTCTTCCGGTAAAGTTGAATTTGGCCAGTAGATCGAAAGCGCCAAGATGTTGATTTTGCAGGCCCGTTAAAGCATTCACACTGTTGTGACGGAGTCGACTCTAGAGTGGTTCGCAGGGCGTGAAATATTCCTGGCCGGCACCGAAGACATGTATGATCTTTGCACGATACAATTTAGGTAAATTATTTACATATGATTCGACAAATTGCACTTTGAAAGCACTTGAAACGGAACCCTGAAAGGCGACATGTTCGAACAGAAATAGCTACTGAGCTGTACTTGCCTTCCATTCTACTAATGCTTATTGCTTCACCTCAAATCCCTGCAGAACTTCCAATAACACTCGTAGCTGAACTGGAGCGGGTTGTAGCGACGTGCAGTTCGCTTTATCTATTCTCGCTTCCGAAGACAAGATCAGGTAACCCCACTTTACATTTTAGCGAACTTGCGCCCTCTTCAATGTCGCCGGAAACAAAAAAAAAAAGACGCCCAGGCTTAGCTTGGTTAAGCCAAGAATGCGTTGCGTATTGCGCGGTCTTTTTGCGCGAGGTATTGCTTGGCGGCACTCGATTTAGTCAGCAGCTTTTCCTCCGTGAGGTATGGATGTATGGATGGATGGATAGGAGCGCCCCCTTTGAAACAGGGCGGTGGCAACCGCCACCATGCTCAGCCGTTCTTTTTTTTTTTCTTTTTTTCTTTTTCTTTTCTTTTTTCGTTTTTTTTTCTTTTTTTTACACGTGGTTTGGTGGCTGCCCGGCCGCCGCTAAGGACTCAACTGAGTGATTGCAATATGCTACGCATAAAAGACTCATTCTTTTCTATAAGATTATGAACAACATGGTACATATCGATAAGCAGCAATACGTAAGCGAAACTACTTCACGTATCACTCGGGGTAAACATTGCAGATATAGTTTAGTTTAGTTTATGAGGTTTAACGTCCCAAAGCGACTAAGGCTATGCCGTAGTGGAGGGCTCCGGAAATTTCGACCACCTCGGGTTCTTTAACGTGCACTGACATCGCACAGTACACGGGCCTCTAGAATTTCTCCTCCAAAGAAATTCTAGCCGCCGCGGCCGGGATCGAACCCGCGTCTTTCGGGTCAGCAGCCGAGCACCATAACCGCTGAGCCACCGCGGCGGCAAACATTGCAGATATGTAAAAGAACAAGCACTGCTTAGAAAACTTTTGTTCTAAAACATTGCAGATATGTAAAAGAACAAAAGTTTTCTAAGCAGTGCTACAAGCATTCCTTCTTCCTGTCCACAGGGAGAAAATGGAACAGACTGCCAGAGAATCTGGTGCTCGCATCGGCTGCGGATCTGTTCTCTTCTGGAGTTCGTGTTTTTTTGGTATAGTGCCTGGTATAATGCGCCTTGCATTTGTGTTGGGCATGATGTTTTCACTTTGTTTTCTGTTTCGTTGCAGCGAGATTTTTGCGCATGTTTATTTGTTGCTTAGAGGCCAGTTCCATTTTTTGAAATGCTAAAACTTTGCACCGACTGGATGGTGCGGGTGTTTTGTTTGTCCTCTCCGCCTTTTTAATCTGTACCTTGTATCACTCCTATCTTGGGCCAGAGCGGAGTGATAGTATCTCTAATAAATAAGCGCCCCATAATTCTTGCAGCTACCAGATACCACAGAGGGAAGCAGGTATTCTCCTATTGAATTTTTTCATATTCTTTCTCATGACGGTGATCTCGTCTTCTTCCTATACTCGAAATAACAGAGGTCAATATTCTGATAGTCATAGCCTTTCGTTTGGAAAGCGTGAAACCACATGGGAAAGCGATAACACTTCTGCATTTGGTCGCTATCGTAGCTTAATTGTAGCTGGCTTTTTAGTAAACTCCACTGCTGTATGGCATCTATGTGAAACCAAGGTCTCCAATTGGAGGCCTTGAATGTAAAGAATCTCCTGCAGAGAATTTTTCTTGGCTGGTTATCATATTTTTTGATTCAGAACTGCTGCGACAGATTCTTTCAAAGTCCGTCGATATATTTTGTATCCATAATAGACCAGGATTTGCTGTTTCACGGTGAAGTTGTGATTGATTCCAACTTTTTTGTCGGCAGCGACCTTAGAACTCCTCCTGAATGCTGCAGTAATGGGACTACGTCTTGAAAGGACTGTATGGATGTGATTTGGAAGCGAATTTCAATCCTTCGTTAAGAGCTAGGAAAAGAAATAGGCCCGTATTCAAAGCGCCACTATTATGAGAATTTGTATTTTTGGCTCTAGTATGAAAAGTATACTTAATACGAACTTCGGATACAGCGACCGCATTCCGCACGACCGTCAGGTTTGTAGAAAGTGGTTTCGAGAAACGTTTTTTCTCTAGTACTATCAATACGTGGCACCGTTTTTATTCTTCTGTCTCCAGTGCAGCGAAGATTACCAGAAATAAGTCACGTTAACCTCCGTGCCATTTTATTGTCGCTTTTCTTTCATTCAGAACAAGTTGATGTATAGTTGAAATTTTGTGGTACGCTGTGGTACTGTTCGTCTTTTGAATTATCCCAGTGTGAACAGTTCTACCAGTGCCTTTGCTCTATTTTTTCTCGGCTCATCAACAAAAACTTAAAGTTGCTTTCGAAAAAATAAAATACACCGTGATATTCCTGCTCATATAAGCTATAAAAACCATTGTCTTGGCGTCGAATCATTTTGTACAGGCTTATACATCGAGGCAAATTTCTTTTTGTTTTTACGGCTGCTCTTAAAATGTCTTTTCCTGTTCTAAGACATTTTCCTTACAGTAGATGCGTCTGCTGTAGACATGATGGCACGTACTGGCGCCGACATCTTGGTAGAACTTTTATTCGCAAAACCGCTACAAAAAAGAAGAGGCAGAATAGAACTGAGAATCGCTCGCGCGGACGCGTTCTGCCTGCTCCCTGCAGCATTCCATGTTCGAAACTTTGCGCCACGTAGAGCATTCATTTTTTTTTGCCAGGCGAGGCCATGTACTCTATGTGTTCCAAGGGCGTCCCTGCCGACCCTCCTCCGCCCGCGACGCCGGCTGCGCCGCCAAGGCGGTGGACTTCAACGCGTCCGGATGGCACCGTTGAGCAAGGATCGGGCTGCTGCAGTGGCTACTGCGGAGACAGGGCAACCTGCGCGGAGAGGTCATGTTGGCGTCCAACAACCATCCAACTCGCCGAGGGCAACGTCGTCCCGGTTCGAGTATGCGACAGCGAACCCGGAGAAGAGGGAGGCGGGGACGGCCGCCGTCACTGCGCAACAACTAGGTGGCAACCGAATCTGCATGCAAGGGATGCCGCCCAGCTTGTCAGAGCCGTGTGTCGTTCTCCCAGCTACGAACTCAGGGCTTTGACATAGAAGAGTTCTCCGGTGAGTTTGTCAGAGTCACGAAGTATTCTCAGTTGCAATAGTCAACTTTGTTTGTGAACTACTAGTGATAGTTTTCAAAACTTAATAAAATGTACCCTGCAAAGGTTCTTGTTTCTCGCTACCTGTACGAGAAAAAGACAACAATGCTTTTCTGGGCTAAAATTTAATGGAGTAGAAATGAGTGTTGACGTTCTTAGCCAGTTAGCGCGCCATTTTTGCGAACAGCAGTCATTAATTTTGCTTTTATTCCAATTTCTCCTTTTTTTAGCCTTTCCTTGGTTCAGGTGTACAGGCGCCCAAATCTTCACCTGGCGTGCGCGAGCGGCGACTTTTCTGTGCGTCCGCGCCATATGAAGGCGCGAAGTTGGAAACAGGATGAGGCTAAGCGCATGCTCAAAAAGCACGTTCGGCTGGGCCTGTCGTCTGCCAGGATGTTCCTTCTTAAGGACGTCACCCCTTACTATCGCGTTTTGACGAGCTGGAAGCGTGAGTAGACGAATGGTTTTGCTCGCATTTTACGTTCCGAAGAACAGCGTTGTAGCAACCAAGCGAGGAAATAAAACTGAAAGATAGGCTGAACACTCCCAATCATGCGATAAGCCGGAGAACATATATCGTTCATGTGTTACTTGCTGACGCGAAAGCATTTTTTCATCTGCACGAAGGGCGCTTATCAACACTCTGCGTGCTTTGTGCTTCAGCGTGGCGACGAAACTAAAAGGCCGCTGTGAAACTGAAGTGAAGCAGCTCTGCAGCCGTGCTCGCAGCAGTTCGGAACAGTTATCATGATGCCACTTCGTGCATGTCAAGCGACAAGACACCGAATTATAGGGATGTCATTGGGCGGCTCATCGCAGAAGGAGATGCTAAAGCAACTGCAGTGGCTGGGGCTTCAGTGGGCAGAATCATACGTGCCTACTGGGACGAAGGTCGCATCGAAGATGCTCCTCGCTACCTCAAAAGGAAAACAAAAGAAGACTTGCAGATTGTTGCCTGAGCTAGTGATAACCCTTTCATAACGATAATGACCCATGTTCTCCATTCATAATGATAGCGACCCATGTTCTCCGGCTTATGGCATGACTGGGCGTGTTCGGCATATCTTTCAGTTTTATTTCCTCGCTTGGTTGCTACAACGCTGTTCTTCGGAACGTAAAATGCGAGCAAAACCATCTGCCTACTCACGCTGCCTGCTCGACGAAACGCGATAAGAAGGGGTGACGTCCTTAAGAAGGAACAGCCTAGCAGACGACGGCCCCAGCATAGCGGGCTTTGTGAGCAGGCGCTTAGCCTCATCCTATTTCGGTCCGTAATATGGCGCTGACAAACAGAAAAGCCGCCGCTCGCGCAGGCCAGCTAAAGGTTTGGGCACCTGTACAGCCATTGTAAGGGTGCTATCGTACCTTTCCTTTTAACTGCTTAAACCCCATGCCCCAGACGTCTGAGATGTGTTTATACCCAACGACACAGGATCAAACCACGACACAGCATCCGCGTCTTGCCTGAGGCGAAATGCTAACGACGCTCCTCCTGTGCTGTGCGTTGTCAGGGCACGTTCAAGAATGAAAGGGGGTGTAAATTATTACTGCTGTGCCGCTTTCTCTCTTCCTTTTTTCGCTTTTTCCTTCATCCCTTTCTTTATAGCGTGCTTGCGTCGTCCACCAAGAAGTGCGAAATTTATTTTAGAGCCTCTGCTTTCTTCAAAACCATATTTTTTATTTCGAAGTGTTCGGCCTTGTCCTACGAGCGCGCACGCCAGTCGATGACAATGTCGAACATGCGGCTTAGCATAGGGTGGCTACTTGGTCACGGGATGAATTGGTTGATTGATTGATTGATTGATTGATGGATGGATGGATTAATTTATATATCGGTCAGTTGTGCATCTGCTTGGTTGAACCAAGGCCGGACTGCACGGCTGGTGGAGGGGACGAGGGATAGGGGGATTGTGAGGAGTGCCTTATAGGACCGCTGAGGCAGCTGCGTGCCCGGACGTCGCGATCAACGGTGGTTGGTCCTTGAGATTACAGCTAAGCAGAGCAACCTCACAACCCCGGTAGATAAATATGGAGTAATTGAGTATCATTGACATCGACCAAAATGCTGCCATACAAAGGAAAGCTATAAAGCTTTCCTTTGGCCAACCTTGTTAGGTGTGGTGTTCTCCGGGGTGTGTTTGTCAGGGGTGGCGGATTCCCAGGTGATTTGGTATGAAGTGCCTCAGTTTCTCACATCGCGTGTACAGGCGGAAGATGGTGAGGTTCATGAGGTGCTTTTGCGCGAGGTGCATTTGTGTGTATTCACTTGGCTTGGACTAATTGGGTCCGATTAAGTGGACTAACCGGGCGCACCATCGGCCCGCCGACCATTGCGTCCGTGGCGTCATATGACTTCCCAATTCTGCTGCGTGAGGGTCGCGTTTGGCCAGTCCTGTAGGTGAACGTAAGATGGCGAAGTACTGTGCTCATGCCTAATCGCTTGCCGCCATTTGAAGAGGTGAAAGACGGGAGTGATGGGGATCAGCGGATTATAAATGCGCTCGGGCTTTCTCCATTTCGCGGGCCAGGCGGCGACCTGAAAGAGCGGAAGTGTCTCGCCCTCTGACGCCTGGTCCGAGGGTATTAGTCCGTCATTTGAATCCCCCTTTCAGTGCCTGACGGGGAAGGTAAATCGCAGGGTCCAGCTACACGCGCCGAGAGGGAGCCATATGTGAGGTGTTTCAGGGCAGCCCACCTCTAACCTTAACGACAGGTTTTTTGAGGTTCAAGAATGGTTTAGCGACATTGCTTAGCAAATGGCTTAGCGACCTTTCTCGGAGGATATCAGGAAACCGGTGAGACCACTTATCTAGTAAGTTAAGAGGGCTTAACTGCTTAAATCATGTTAACTAATTTTTTCTTTCTTAACATTTTAACTATTACACTTATTAGCCTGGTTGCAGTGAGACATTTGCAGCCGGCCTTTAACAATTTTGATATACACGTTTTATAGAATTTCGAAAACGTGATTACTCTCGCCACTGTAGTTCAAGGAATTTTGGGTATCATGTTCCAAAAGCGATGCGCTATCGAAACGCGTGCGGCTTTGGGAAGCTCAAAGGAACGCCGCTAGCGCATGTACCACGTTGCTTTCTAACGTCTTAGTTTGAAGAGCTCGTTTTGACTCTCTATTTGTGATCAAAAAGCCCGTACGGGCAACAAAACATCGCACTGCAGGTTCACTTGGGGAGGACTGTATATCTGACCTTTCGGGTCTAGGCTTTAGAATGAGGTTTCGAAGTTTCCGCTCAGCGGGCCCGAACGTGGGCTGAAGTTGTCGGGGAAATATGCTTTGAATAGGGCGCTTTTTCATCAGTATGCGCTGCGTAGTTTTCTGCCATTTGCGCGGCGGAAAACGTGTCGCAGGCAACTGTGAGCACCCGTGGCTGAACCTTCTGGTCCTTTCTCATGCAGTGCACGAAGAGCATGAGCGCTGCTTTTGCAAATGCATCTGTAATATGTGCCTGGCCTAATGTGACGCAGGATGTGGTGGCCCTTCATCACGATAAGTGACCGATTGAGCCGTCAGAAATTTTTTCTTCAAGAACTAGTGTTTTGGCTCCAGCAGGCCCTGCGTCTGAGAGAAGTAGCGACATGTCGACGTTTGAATCGCTGTCACGCGTAGAGAGCTGCCCACGTCAACGAAAATTCAGATGGGGAAGGGGTGGAGCAGACTGACAGTAGAATACCATTGAGGGCGTTGGACAAAAAGTCGCTCAGTGCCGACCGCTGTGACGTTCTAAGAAGTATAGAAAGCTTGATATTGTCCATTATTCTCTCCTAAACAGAGCATGTAACGTGAGGAGCAGAGATAAGTTGTTCAAAGGATTATATAGACTTGAAGAAGCTCTTATCATATGGCGGTGTGTGGTACTGAAAGGTGTTGTATGGTATGGTGTGGTATGAGTGTTTAACGTCTGAAAGCTGCCCATGAGTTATAGATGCCATGGTCTAGTGCCCTGGATTAATTTCGGCTTGCTGTGCTTCTTTAAAAAGGCACTGAGGAGAACTGGATGCGAGTATTGCTGTCAGAAAAAAAAAAAATTATTCTTTGGCCATTTCTGGCAATTGCCAAGTTTTTCCGGCATCAAAAAAGGTGTTTATGGGCGAGAATTTTGGATTTAACAATCTTCGCACCTGCTGACCAGGACGAGTTGCTACCAATTTTGAAGCGAATGACTGTGCAGGCTAGCCTCTGCGATCGTTGCCCGAAATTCGATGTTGACTAGCACATTTTACTTGCGTAATCGGCGAATTGTTTCATTTTTTAGACTTTTCTAGCTTAGTATTGTTCCGTTGTCAGTTAGAATTTCTCTTCGTGGTCAGGACGCGTACCCTATATAGCCCTTAAGCCGCCAAAAGTGTTACTGATAGCCGATCTGTGAACAACAAATAATCCATGTGTGATCAACGAGAACGGGTTGCGCAGAGCGTTTGATAACCATTTAAGATTGGTTTACGGTTTGATTTAAGGGGCCTGACGTCCCAAAGTGACACAGGTTATGAGGGACGCCGATTGAAGGGCTCCGGATATCGACCACCTTAGGTTCTTCAACGTGCACTGACATCGCGCAGCAGAGGGACTGCCACCATTTCGCCTCCATTTCGCATTTTGCTGGCCGGGATGGAACCAACGTCCTTGGGGTCATCAGCCGAGCACAATGAGCACTGAGCCCCCGTGGAGACTTGGTAACCATTTCAGAGAAAAAATTAAGTTTTTGAAGTAAAATCGTTGATAATGAATGATTATTTCTAAATTGAATTTCGCTAAGTAGCGCAATGCCAATTTTCGCTTTGTCGGGCTCAATTTAAAAGAAGGAGGTTTGCGGTAAGGATACAATGTCCACATTCTCGTTGATAGCGTTCTAAACCTGGAAGCATTGTTTCTGCCGCGCTCAGGACCACACGGCCCTTGACATCTGCTTACTTCTACCAGAAAGCGTTCACGCATAGGAGAGTCCAACGGCTAGCTTGATAAAAAAAAAATGTGCACTATTTTCTGTTTAGTCTTCCCTCTATCTTATCTTTGCTCTTATATCTCTCTTCGTTCAGCAGGATTTTCCTCGCAGTGAAGGAAAAAGGCACTGCGCGCATTTTTTCGGCGTGGAGCTAATGTCTGTTTTTACTGGATCTGTGTGAGATACACGGACATTAGTTGTGTTTTGATCTTCAAAAGTTCTGCAGTACACGTTATCGCCTAACGTATCTGATGCAGCATGGGTTCAATGGTTTGCGAGCGAGACGCTGTGGGCTCTGCGACGAATAGCCACACGCGAGGTGGCAGTTCAAAGGAAAGCTCTACATCGGTGGCTCTGCTCGCCGCCTCCACCACCACCTCTGGCAAGAGGCTGGCAGTGCTCCTGTCCAGCGGAGGGACTCAACGCTCTGCACGGTGCTCACGGCACGGGGCTCTTACCTGTGGTGCCGCTTCTCCTTCATGCAGACACAGCATCCCCGCCAGTTCTAGTTACTTTCATTTGATTGCCGCGGTGTGCCATTCATCGTTTCCAGCATTCCTTCAACCACCGATGCCACTATGGCAGAGGGGAAACCTGCTGCAAAGATTTCATTTAAAAACATTTGCCAGTGTTATGCTCTTCTTGTACCCTGTTTTGTGTGTGTTCTTTTTGCGCAACTTTACGATGTCTCTCAATGTCTATGAGAAAAAAAAATGCCCGGTATGGCATACTTGAATGTTCGCTGATGCGTTCGCAGAGTCAAGTCTGGTCAAGTAATGGACCGTGCCTCTGAATTCGCGGCGTGAAAGCAACCATGCTCTCCAGCTCCGTCAGGCCGCTCAAGCCAGGGTCATAGCCCGGACGGAGGCAGCCGCCGCGGTTCAAACGCTACTTTTTTCCTAATAAACCCAATTTCCTCCTTCCATCCGCAGTAACACCCCTCTTTTCCAACCGCAACCGGTTTCTTACGCATCAATAAAAAATTTTATGCACACACGCACGCGGTGCGCGCCTTCATCCATACTGTAATACACCTCGCTGCCGTTGTCGAGTGTGCGTTCATCTGTGCATGGGGCTCGGTGGGAGGTTCTGCACGTTCATACCGGTGAGAAGGATGGGACGCGAAGTCAGCGCCACTGTCAGCAGTCGCTACGATTTTAAAGAAAAATTGTAGTTCTGACTGTTGACGCGCACAGGCTGCCAAAATATTGGCTCGTTCTGGCCGAAGTACGAAGCGAAACCTGACAAATTCAGGAAGGAGCTCAGTTAGAGTTTTTCGGTACCTGTAAAATGTCACCCTTCTTTGTACGCCATGATTGTGGGTACGACAGTTTTGGAATTTGTCGCACGTACTGTCACTGCGAGAAGAACTAGAACACAAAAGAGACCAGCTCGTGAGCTGGCGGCGTGCATTCCTTTCAGAACTCGCGATGATCCGAAGGTCTACACTCCGGCGAGGACTACTTCTTTCGAGACAAGGGGCCATCCCCTGTGTGTCTCTCAAGGGCGTCCCGGTTGATCTTTCGCTCGTTATGGCAGCTGCGTGGTGGAGTTTCCCGACTGCAGTGTCTTGGTGTGGCGATGCCGTGCAATAATTGGGCTGCTGCAGCGGCAACTGGACCACAGCGCGGCCTCTGCGCAGCGGTCGTCAGGGCAGCTACACGTCATCGAGCTCTGCCAAGGCCTCGTTATCGTTAGAAAGACGGAGAACGAAGAGGTGATGACAACCGCCGTAATCACGCTCCCCCTCATGGCAGCCGACACTGCATACACTGGAGAGCTACCAGCCTGGCAGAGCCATCGGCCGTCCTCCCAGCGACCGCCACGGTCATCTGGCTCAAAGGCTTCTCTGGTGAGTGTTTAGAACAGACACCACCATCCAAAAATCGCTAAATTTGTTGTGATATCTTGAGAGCATTCGTTCAAAGGTGCAGATATGTCTAAAGTGGGAATAGTGCAACCGTTGGTTGAGTCCCGTTTCACAGGGCGGAAGGAAATGTCTGCATGTGGTTGTAAATATTCGTGACTAGAGGTTACGAATATGAGTACTGTCCTCTTGCAACCATAAGCTACATTCGCTGCACACGGCTCGAATAAAGGCGTTCGTCTCTCAAGAACAGCACCAGTCGCAGTCACTTGCACTCGGTCTAAGCCAGGAGTTGATTTCGCCAAACCCAAGGGCATTAGGTATCCTCTCTACATATGTCCTAGCGGCATGTATTTCAATTTGTACTAACCTACTGCTGATACGGTTTGCTTCAGGCATAATAGAAGCAATCGCGCCTCTAATGTATGACAGCTGTCATAGATCTATACAGCGCGTTGCAGGTAACTTGTGCCTAGTTGTAAACAGAGCGCCTCCTACGAAGATCCTAGTGCACCGTTTTAAGCAGCCGTCTTGACCAGTTCAACATATTTTCATGTGTGAAAGAAACAAAGAAGGTAAATGCATTGAATGGTTTCCCATAAAATTGGACTTGAATTTCGACGTCGTCCACACGATTTAAAGGAATTCATTCTCGATGGGAGAATATTTAGCGTCTCCTTTAGACAAAGAGCGACTAGTGAAAGCAATGGCTCGTTCTTCCCCTGGATTTGAACCGCAACAGCCCCCAGGACTGCGTTGCTTGCATTTGTATGGAGCTTCGTACCAATACGATTAAAATGCGCCGGATTTGCTAATTAACCGAGAGAAATTAGCTAATTTGCCACTAACTTTAGCGCAAATTAGTCAGTGTTAATATTGCACACGGCACCGAGAGATGTCCGTTAATTTATTTTTTACCGCGTAACTATAGCGTGATTTTCGTCCCTGAGACAGAAGTAAGTTCCACGCGATTAAAAAATAAATAACCATGAATAAGGGCACGGTATCGCAATGTTAGCACCCTTAAATGTACCGCGATTTGAAACTCGTTTGCACAAAGCCGTGATGAATAAATAAGCCACGGGTCACAGTGATGATGGTTCCGCGCGAGCACAGGCAACGATAATTGCTAGAACCAAGATGCTGGTAGGAGGGGTGGATCACGCCATCGCCGCATGGTCGCCGTTTTACGGTATAGCACGGATAATTTTAGAGTGTCAGCTTGTAGCTCGTTGCCCAATTTCGCGCCCTCGGCGTGGGCAGCGGCGGCGCCGTCCGTAGCACGTACAGGTGCCGTCAAAAGTAAATGGAAGGCAATATTAACGAAAAAATTTAATCATTGCCCGCCCAATTCATGCATCCTTGAATACATATGTTCAGACTAATTGTGATTGTGCGAATAGGTCTTTTTCATTTTCCTGTGCTGCCACCTCGCGTAAACCGCTAGAAGCTCACTGGAAGGGTGCTACTGTGCGCCCAACCCCGCCGGACTGAGTGCCGCTGCGGAGCACGTTTTTTGGAATCTGTCGACGATGGCTTGTCCTGGGCTGCACCTGGTATCTGGAGGATTTCTAGGGCTGACTGATGGCTCGGTGCGAAGTCCGAGGCAGGCTGCTGTTCCCAACGAAGAGCAAATTCTTCAGTATCTCCAATCATCCGGCATGCGATGCGATCGCCAGCTTTTCAAGGGCCGCCGCTTCAAAGATGAAGGCTACATTCGGGACGTAATGTTCAATAAAATATCCCCGATCATTTCGCATTTATTGGCGGCAGTGCTGTTTAGCTTTATCAAATCGTGCCGCAGCCTAGTTTCATGGAGGCCGATCTGCATACAATCGCGGTATTGAATGTGCAAACCCGTATATGCTTGCTGGAGCGCGAGTCCAATTTGCAGTGTTTTAATCTAGGAACAGACGAAATCGCCACATTTTTGCCTCGACTGTCCGCTATTTTTTCTTCCTTTAGGCCGTCCGCCCGTCCGTAGGGATCCGTACGGATGTGCGCGCTGCAAAACTTTTGGAGATAACTTAAATATACCAGATTCAGTTTTTGCCCTACCGGGATATAAACCTAAAGCCATTTTTGGTGATGAACTGGAAGGGTGTGAGGCTACCGGGGCAGTGCACCATTGCTTGTTTCTTGAAAAACAGTTGCCTGCGATGAGCGTACGCCATGGTATTGATACGTGGACTTAAACGTCTGACACATGGGCTGTGTGGAACGCTTCAGTGGAGGGCTCCGTGTTAATCTATCCGACCTGGACTTATTTCACGTGCGTTGACATACACAGGACACTACTAGAGCTTTTGTATTTCTCCTGCACTGAAATGCGGCTTTCGTGGTCTACATCGAAACCGCGATCTTGAGATCAGTGACCGGAAGTGTGGGAGCCTCGGTGGCATCCGAGGCCTTCCTGCCCATGAATAAAATATTTCGTGATAGACTGCACACGCATTTAACCACAGTACCTCGTCCGCACCTGTCGCAGTGTGATTCCCGCACAGTGTTGACGTGCTTGACGGTGCCCAAGGGCGGCCACGGTCGTCGAGCCGGTGAGCTGCTTTTATCCACACTTCGCGTCGAAGGCGGTCCCGGGAAGCGTTCGCAAAGCGAAAAAAAAACGACTTTGCTCCCCTCTAGATATTGGGCATTGCAGCCGTATGCAACACATGTCGTAAGCATCGCCAAACGCGTCGTGCTGAACGCCCGACGGCTGCAGCAACGCGCCCCGCGTAGGAAGCCGGTTTGTTTACATTTCCATATGTTTCGCGACAGCGCCGCCAGGGGATAGGCGCATGCGCAGTCGCGTCGTGAAAAAGGTGGATTGCACTGTGCACCAAATAACATGGACCATTATGTTTTAGATTTAAAGAAATTAATTTTTTTTGACAAAGTCGCCTTCGATTTACTTTTGACGGCGACTGTAGTACCTTGGCAGTGGGCGAAGGTGTTGCCCATTCTCCGCGCGTGGCGTGGCGTGTTTGTTTTAGCGCAAGCACTGGATGTGGTGACTCGTCGCGCTGAGAACTTGTCAGCGCGCCGAGACGATTTCGAGGCGAGTAATGTCAGGGCGCGTCTCGGAAGAATTACTTGCTTTCGCACAGCACATGACGCTCATGCGTTCGTGTTGCACATTCGTAACCGCCTTGCGCGTTTTTTGCCCTCTAACGTGGTTGCGCCAACGGTGCTGCATCGTTATCCCAGCTGAAAGAAATTTCCGCTCTTGCCGCGCAGTTATCGCTGTTGCAGGCTATCCACTCATTCGCTACGGCTTTGTTTAACCGGGCTCCTTCTCATGGGTGCGGTTTAGAGGGGTTAACGTCGAGTCGCGGAAGTGCAGGGTCATGTGTCAATTTTAATAACTCGCGGATTAATTTTTATCCTCAAGAAAAGGAACCACGCTGAAGTTACTGCGAAGGAAAAAACTTACAAGAACATTTCTGAAGGCGCTCTCCCCTTTCAAAGTGAAGATTTTGAGCTGCAGTGCAAGCTAAAATTTTAATTAATTAATAATTAGAAAATTACCGGCTGCCATTAGAAACCATGCTGACCAGCCTACCATCCTGCACTAGTAGACTCTTCGTAGAGCAGGCTGTCATTTTTGTAAATCTCGGAACAAGTTTGCTGAAGAACCCTGTATATTGTCGGCAAAGTAGAAACCTACGGCGCTTATGTGAAGACGGCTGACAGGAGTTGATATTTAAAATGAAGGTGCCACTGCGCTGTTCTGTACACGGGGGGCTCACACGTTCGGCACTCAGATTTTTTAAATAACACTCACCAACCGCCGATTTGTGAGCGCCTATCGTCGAAGCAGAGCCGAATGTCGGTGAAGAAGTGACGCAAAACTATCGGAAAATTGACTGTCGATAGTATCCACAGTTTTTTTGAAACTATCGATAGTGTAAAAAAACTATCGGTAGTGCTACTGTCGATAGACTATCGATAATATTATCGATTGTGTACTATCGATAGTAATAACGTCGATTCTACTCTCGATAGTATTACCATCGATAGCGTTGCTATCGATAGCACTACAAGAGATGGTATCGCTATCGATATAAAGACTATCGATAGTGAAACTGTAGATGGTGAGATTATTGATAGTAACATTATTGATATTATGCATATGTTGGCCAGCGATATAACCAAAACATTTGCGATACCTGGTTGGTTTGAAAATCTCAGGAGACTTAATCTCCAAAAGAGACTAAAGCTCTGAGGGATGCAGTAGTAGAGGTCTCCGGGTAAATTTCGACCAGCTGTGATTCTTTAACGTGCACTGGGGCAGTTCGGAAAAATACCTGGAACAGCATCCGATGAAAGAACAAACAGCATTAGTTGTGCTGGCTCACACGACACCGCCGTGCACAGCAGACGTCGTCTTGCTGACATAACCCCTGCAGAAACTCTTTTCGCACACAAGCTTCGCAACTAGGACATTCGCAGGCTGACATTTTACCGTGAAATTTTACGTAGGGAACGTCTGCAGAGCTCGGGCACACATAGCCTGCGAAAACGGGCGACTCCTGTCAGTTACTCATACCATCACCTCCATACCACACACTCGGGAAAGCAAGTTTAGGATGCAGTGGGTACGCGAAGTTGATTTTATAGTATCGATAGTACAAGCAGTATCGATACGCCTATCGATGGTACTATCGATAGTACTGTGGTTACTACTATCGATAGTCTTTTTTACCATCGATAGTATTAATGATAGTTTTGCATCAATCCTGCTAGTTATATTCGGAATTTCTGAACAAAAATTTTGAATATCGCTATATGGTAAGGTACTGTTATGAAAAAATTCAAGCTATAGATAATCCATTCTTCCGATGCACAGGAGAATCTTTTAAAGTTTTTCCATCGCTTGCATCGAGCAGTTGAGACCTGCGTAGAAACCATATAGGGGACTTATTTTATTGATCACAGCAAAAAGATTAACAGCAAACAATGGAAGCCTGCGGGCGCGGAATCTGCGGATATACGACGTATTTTAGCTTGTCAATGCCATATATATTTCGTCCCTTGCAATTCGCCTTTTTCTATGCAGTGTGAACGAGGTGGATCTCCTGACCCGCCAGCCACGTATTGTACGGCACCCGGAGAGCGTAATTTGTTAAGGCGGTGCTTTCGGTTTTTCGATTCGAGAACTTTTGACAGCTTATAAAAAAAAACGTGTGCATCAAATCGTGAACTGAATTCTTCAAATTCAATTGAAAAGCATGTGGCTTTTTTGTTATTTTCCGTCTTAGCGGGACTTAGTGTAAGTCTCAATCATGGTCGAATTTAAACACTTCCGTGCATTTTAATTCATTATTATTTCTTCATTAATCATTATTGATTCATTATTAATTCATTTAGCAATAAGTTTTTCGTTAATTAGGAACAAAAATTGGTTCGTGTGCTCCTTGGTGTACCTATTGGCAGAAAAACTAGTTCCTATCAAATTTTCTTAGTGTTATGCAAAAGTACTGGTCTAGCTTTTGCTTCATGAAGGATAGCCAGTCACCTGATTTAACGAGTTGAAAGGTGCAGCATATCTTTCTGTTGCTATCGTAATTATTTGGAAGGCAATTTAGATAACGCCCAATTGTTACCCTGCTTCTGAGATTTTGATATCAATGGCGGGTGCGCAACTGACAAGACAGAAGAAAACGACTGCAAAATTAAGGTGGGATGTAAGAAGGATTGTCTTTGGCGCACGGGTGGAGGAAAGCAACGCCCCCTAACTTTCGGCGCCCAGCTTCAGAGAGCTGCCTTTTCATGCTGTGTGACTTGCTTAAATACAGGGCTTGCTGTGTTCGGCGGTCCTCTCATCATGCCGGCGCCTCTAGCCGCCACCGTCGCTCCGGCACTTGGCCGACGCTGCGGGAAGTTGAGCACGAGCGCTTGTGCGCTAGGGTTGACTAACCATTTCCGAAGCCTGCAGGCGTGGTCGCGCCCTCTTCCATGTTGCTAATCACGTTTTGAGCTGCGTCGTCAGTAATCAAAAGAGGGGCATGTAGGCCACCCACGTTGGTGCGCTCTCCACCTTTTCTCGCGGTTACGCCACACAAGCTCTGCGATGACACAGATGCCACCAAAGATCTCAGGCAATTATATCGTACGGTCGCCGTAAACATAATGAGTGACCTTCTGCAAACTTATATAAGCCTTTGAGCATCATTTCTAGCATTGTGAGTGGACAACTGGGCAAAACGGAACCCATGTTCATAAATGCAGGTCTCATACGAGTATAGTTATAACAATCTCGGTGCGGTAGCGGAGGCGTGATTGGCTGGCTGCATTCCTGGATTGAAAACTTATTCCCATTTGAAGGCTTCGACAACTACTAGAACACATGGTACTTCGGAACCATTTCAGCCGACGCCTACAAATGAAAATGTAGAAAGGTGGTTTGACTTGAGTCTCCGGATAGCGTTTGGCACTGCAGTCAAGTGACGAACGTGCCACGCTGCCTGTAAACTGTTTTCGATTCGCAAAAGTTGAGTGTTCGCTGCTGTAGCCTCGAAGACAGACGGATATCACCCCTCATTTATATGAGATCAGAGGGGGCCTCCGGGCAGTGTCGACGAGCGCAGAGCTGGTGGGCCTCACAGAAGAGTACATGTTTACGAGCACCTATTTTTTTTCTCTATGCTGTTTTGTTTTACTTCTCCTCAAATTGCTTGTTTGCTTTTGTGCGTAGCTCTCGTTGGGGCTGACCTCGGTTGACGACGACGTAACTTTGACTCGTTGCTCCAGAGGCAGTGAGCCTACCAAATACGGCCCCGAAATTCATCCATCGTGTAATCCTTAACAATTTCCGGACGTCCAGCTCGGTATTGTTTTGTTTGGTGTTCATTCTAAAAGTCAGGAATATATGCGAGCTATGAATATTCGTGCACCGATAGATATGTAGCCCTTTTTCTTTCAGTGCAAGATGGCTAACCTGTTATTCAACACCGACTGCATGCCTTAATTCATTTCTTCAAAAAACTCTTTCTTCGTGTTGTACACTAGTGTATGTCAAAATTATAGTTTGCGTCGTGTCCCTAATTTTTTATGGTAGAAACAAGGATCTTCCAAAAGGAGTAAGTCAGTGAGCTATGGCAGTGAGCTAAAGAAGAGAAATTTGTCGAATGGACTCGAAAGCGGAAGGGAGCGAGTCCCAGTTCTCTGGTCCTCCTCTCCCTGCCACGTTGGGGCTGTAGCGCGCGCGGGCCGACGGTTCGAAATGATTCGAGCTCAATCGAGGATACAAGGGGAGAGAGACGCAGCTTAGCGCGTGCTGCGGCGCTTACCGCCTCCCTCAAGAACTTGCAATATCTTTAGACAAGTGTGCGAAATTGCCTTCTAAAGAGCGCAAACAGCCAAATCTGACCGGGAGTAGAATCTTGAAACCCTGATAGCGGGAAGACTGCCAGTGCTACATTTTGCAGCGTTGAGACAGTATTTCCATTCACTGACAAAATTGCACTGAAGTCTGGAATACCTAATACTGAATGCACAACCTTATTTTCTGAGTTACAATGGGAGGACAATATCATCAACGACCCGAAGGAGAAATGCGCCGCTAAGAACGTCATTGAACAATTCGGTTGTTTGTGGTCAGTACGCATTAGTGGAGGTTCCGTGTTATCTACGTTTTCAGGTCTCAGCAAGTGAACGAGTCAATAGGAGCAGGTAACAAACAGCTGAACTGGCCGAAATTTTCCAAGGCTATCATGCGCATCAGCTACAGTGTGACTGTATAAGGCCGTTGGTGTGTCTCGACATGCACGATTTTCTAGAAATCGTGGGTGGAGTCATTTCTAGCTTCAAGTGCATAATCTCATGTCATGTATGGCTAGTCTCAGTAGCATGCCAGCAGGCGCACTGTCGCAATAAAAAAATGAGCACGCATTGCAAGATTGAACTCCAGCACCAGCACTTTCCCCACCGTCGCCGTAGTATGTACTGTGATCGGAGGAGGAGGTAGAAGAGGAAAGGCACGGAGATCAACGGGAATAATTATCCGCTTGCTACCCTACACGGGGGGAAGGGGGTGAGGGGATAAAAAAATGAAAGAGAAAGGGGAGTAACAGAAAATTGAAGTCACTTTAAAAAGTAAGTGTTCGATGAAGTCACAACCTATCGTGCAGGCCAGAAGTCCGCAAGAAGATTAGCAGTGCCTTGGAGGCCTTCACCGCCGACGATCGCCGCGGCCAGTGGCCGAGAATCTTCATTTCCGTCACTGGGTGTGGATCTAGGTGTTCCAGCGCACGGCTGAGGGATTGCCTTTCGGCGCTGTAGGCAGGCCAGGCACAACGAATGTGGGTTACTGTTTCATCATACCCGCTGATGGCAGATGAAGGGCTATCAGCCATACCAATTAAGAAAGAGTAATGGTTGGTGAAAGCTACACCAACAACAGCGATATCAAAGTTCGTGGCCAATTTATCTTACACTGCAACAATTTAGACCACCGGGGATCTTTAACGTGCACTGACATCGCCTAGCACACGGGCGCCTTTTGCATTCCGCCGTAGCTGCTACGGGGCGGTAGTGACAGATGTATGTACGCTGCATGCGTTGGCACTGACAACGTTGTGCCTTTTGAAGGAAAGGAATTGCGCATAACTGCCTCCCTGGGTTAGTAGAAGCCTGAATCCCGCGTATAGGTACGTCGGGTGATGAGAGGGAGATGTGGGCAGCAGGCATTGATAACGTTGTGCCAGAAACACGCGGCTGAAGCCATGGGCCGTCCGCGTTCATTGTGTGTTCATTGGCGTTGTCATTGACAATGTTTTAATCTCCGGCCATTTTAAGGAAAGCTTGTGCGCATAACTGGCTCCCTGGGTCAGTGAACGCCTGAATCGCGCTTATAGGAACGTGGGGTAGTGAGAGAGATGTGGGCGCAGGCATAGACAACGTTGTGCCTGAAACGCGGCGCTGAAGCCATAGGCTGTCGGCGTTCATTTTGTTCATTGGCGTTGGCGTTGACAACGTTTTACACTCCGATCATTTTAAGGAAAGGAAGCGCTCATAACTGGCTCACTGGTCCAGCCGACGCCTGAATCGCGCTTATAGGCTCTTCGGGTGATGAGAGAGAGATGTGGGCTGCAGGCGTTAGCACCGACAACGTTGAGCGAAATGTCGCGATCAACCATTAACTGTCACCTATATATAAAGACAAACAGGAATTTCTTACGACTTATGAGGGAGAACATCCCGTTCCTCTCTTCCGTAACGCCTCCCACGGCTGTGACAACCTCGCGAGATACTTGCATAGACCTCGTGTTTTAGAAGCAAGCATTGGTGCAGCATGTCGGGCATATATCCGTCTGTTTCTCCGACCACAAAGCTTCCTTCAAGACAATCAAGAACTGTTATGGAGTGTTTCTTGAAAAAAGAATATGTGAAAAATACCAAGTTTTCCGCAATTCTACCTACATGTCTGGATCGAATTCTTTGCCTCAATCTACCGAGAAGCTAAAACAGCTAATGAACCGCGCTCAAATTTCGCCTTAGGCAGTAACGTAGTCGTCTGCAATTTTTTTGGATGTCGGATCAGATGAGGCTGTAAGCGGTGCTTCAAAAAACAGTGACACCTGACTCTGAGAGTTCAGCACGTCACATCGTTTATGGTGTACAGGTTCTGAAATGAACCGCCGCGGTGGCTCAGTGGTTATGTCGTTCGGCTGCTGTCCCGAAAGACGCGGGTTCGATCCCAGCCGCGGCGGTCGAATTTCGATGGAAGGGAAATTTCAGAGGCCCGTGTACTGTGCGAAGTCAGTGCAGGTTAAAGAACCCCAGGTGGTCGAGATTTGAGGAACCCTTCACTCTGGCGTCTCTCATAGCGTGATTCGCTTTTGGACGTTAAATCCCTACAAGCCATAATGTTCCCGTTGACTCAACTGGCACCTCCTCAGTGCCTGTGACGATTTCGCGAGATGTCCGGGGGTATGAGCGCTATCTGCGAAGTACCAGCGCTTGCGAAAACTATAGGGTGCGCTAAACAAATATTACGCGCAAATTTTCTTTTTCAGGCTGTACTTTTCCGGTTGGAATGTTTCTCCTTAGAGTCGAATTCTGAATTTTGCGCATTGCTGTAGATACGTTCCAAAAGGAAAAGAGGTGGATCGGAGTTAACGAAGAAATTCAGAAGAAATTAGTTTCAAACAACACTACGCTCGTACGCATTTCGTGCAGGCCTGAATGGATATGTCCGACGGTGAAGGATGGCAGTATGGCATGCGCGTTTCGCGTGCAGATGTTCCAGTATAGACAAAGTTGGAGAGTATAAAGGCCGGTAATGTCGGCTACGTAGACAATGGTTTCTTTTTCTAACGCTATGCACGAGACTTTAAATAATTTCTTTTTGTTGCGGCGTACACAGATATTTTGCACTTTTGTCTACAATTGTAGTTGACTTGAGTGGAAAAATTAGGCACGCCTGTTCCTGTACGAAAGCGGAAAGGGGCCGCTATAGGCTCCCGCGATAGCAGGCGCTCCTGTGACCGAGCGAGTTAGAGCGCACTAGACGCTTTAGCAAGAAGTCTCCTCCGCAGTTAGCTGTTGCGCTGCAAGTCAGTGCTTTGGTTACTGGTGCGTTGCAGAAATACATTCTGTGCTCTTCAGTGTCAGTTCGCAAAATAGGTTCGGCGTGCTATAACCAGTAACGCACGCCTTTGACTTGACGTAGATGTTACTGAGTGATTAGTTAGCGAGATGCCATCATGGCCCCATGTGCAAGACATCCCGGCTCCCTACTTACCCTCCTCGCCCTCCCCAATAAATTTTAACTTGAAGAACAGCCTGTTTATTCCTGGGAAAAAAGTTATTTAAAATTACTTCATACCACCTAACACTGTGTAAAATGTTCACCGACGGCAACCACGCGAGCTACACTGCGCTACTTTAGGTCATAAAGATGCCACAACGCCGTAGCGCGCGCGCAGTTTCCTCTATTCATCTTGCTCGCTAGCCCAGTGCTCCTCGGGCGATGTAGAGCGGGGATATCATCCTGCCTTTGTGCCTTGGTTAGCCCTCAAGCGTTTTCAGTTTGGTCTATGTCTGCTCCCACTATAGTGGCCATTGCAACGTCCGTATGGCCAACTGCTCCAGTATTGTACCCACAACGCCAGTTGTTTATAATGCACACTAATCGTGTCGCAAAGCTATCCAGCAGTCGCTCAAGGGGTCACTGAGCGCTCAGGGAACTGGGCTTTCATGAAGGAGGACACTGTAAGCTTATACTCTCTAGCTTCATTCGAAGAGCAAAAGGGTTGCGCAAAATGTAGTCCCATACGTTTCTGCCGATGCACTGAAGCGCCACTTCGAGTGGCGCTTGAGTGCATCGGCAGAAACGTATGGCTTTATAAAAGTGGCTTTAGAAAAGTATGGCTTTATGCCGCAACACATTTCTTGAGGCCTGCTCCATTCAGTCGTTGTCTCAGTGTTGATGTCGTCTTTATAAGGTTCAGCCTATTCCATATTTCTTTTCAACTGAGCAACAGGTTTTCCACAACAGGCGAAGACGATTAGTCTGTCTATTTCCACGTCAGTACAGCCGTTTGTTGCATCCAGATACATCTCCGCACGCGATGATAAATCGACACATAGCTTTCGTGAGCGGCCAGTGCGGCTGCTAACGTCGGCATGTGCAGAACCTCTCTGGTTGAGCTCAGCGATCCCTTTTCTTTCGTCGACTGGCACAGGATGGCGGAATTTTGATAGAAGTCAAAGATAGGCGCAAGAGGCTGATGATTACAGCTTTTCCTCTACAGCATGGTCGTGTAGCAAAGATCACCGTCGAGTGGAAGTTGGGCTTTGGATTAGAGAGCATGCCGACCTAAATTTCGGCCGATAATTTTTGTTGCAATAACAATTTGCTTATTTGGACTGATAAAATGTTTCACACATGCTATGTCACTCGTCAAGATAACGTGGCAGTGTTGTGCAGACCCTTGCGGCTTTTGTTTCGGAATGCCGCGCCTGAATGACGTATGTCGTATGTGGGCGAGCAGCAGGATTTTATAGAGATGGCACACTGCGCATGTTTGTACTTCAGGCGCGCGCCGTTCAAAGTGTTAGGATGCAGCGCTGCCACAGTCCGAGTTCTCCTTCTTCACTTTTGAATCCTTGTACTAATCCCTTGCAAGTATAATAATTGGCGGATGCTGCTTGCAGATTGTTGTGATCGCGTGAACGCTGCATAAACCAATCGCTGACCGGTAGATACAGTGCATATTTTATCAAGTTTCTACCCCACGTCGTTTTCTAGGAGGAATACATAAAAGGCTGCACAAGCTAACAAACTGCAGCAGATCCTCTAACCCATAGCTCAAACTCAAAATCACCTGGATACCAGCGCACTGAGGACTCGAAGGCAACGAGGTCGTGGGCCGCATAGCTCGAGGACATACAAACCGAGCCGGCTATAGCCTGCTCGGCTTGTATGTCCTCGAGCTATGCGGCGCACGACCTCGTTGCCCTCGGGTCCTCGAAGGGTTAGAGGATCTGCTGCAGTTTGTTAGTTTGTGCAGCCTTTTATGTAACGCTCAACTAGACACCACACTAATACCCACGGCCTACAACATCAGATTGCAATACTTTCGATCAATGCGTCAACTCCACACCACACAATGTGCTGCGAGCACAAGAGGCTAAGGACTGGAGGGAACTTCATACTAGCACCATCCGAAATTAACATAAATACAGCGTAATATTGCCCGTGGTGCGACGAGGGACCCCGAGCATACCACGCCACGTGGGGCTGCAGGGGCGAAAAACAAGGCAACCTACACACATTACACGAATGGGCAGTAGGAGGCCGCCCTATCCAGCTCTTGCCGTTCATAGTCGGGATTGCAAATACACGCCCCTGTTTCGAAAACTCAAATTTCTAGGGCGCGGAAACAGCCACCACAGTTATATGGAAAGCTCGCTTATTACAAACGAGGGCGGTGCTATTGTCAAAATATGTATTAAGGCAATGACACTGAATCTTAGAAACAACGAACAACTGTGGTCGCACTGCTCGGTTATAATCGACGATGAGGCAGCGTTAATTTGCTCTCGCAGTCGAAAAGTTCTTCTTTGTCCAAGCGTGGCGACAGAACAGCCACTCCGAGCCTCCGTGAAACCGCCTTGGAAAGAACATGGCGGGTCAGAAAAGCCATAAAAGGTGTGGTGAAAGCGGATAATCGGTAGCTAAGCTTGTGCTGAGAAGGTCAAGCTGTGGGGGCTTATATGCTGGATGTGTCAAGGGTCTAAACTGAAGGAGATCCGTGGGGGGGGGGGGGGGGGGAGGGAAGCTTTGAAAGCGAAACTTATGCGCACGGTCGATGATGAGCCAGTGCAAGCTATTTCAAAAATTTGCAGTACCAGTCAGGTGTTATGTCGTGCTGTCCCAGGTAGTCATGTGGCATGCGTGGCCCACCCACGCAATTAACTCTACGCCTTTACGCTTATACTATGTTCACGCAGGTGCGTAGATTTGTTTTGATGCCCAGCGCTCACGTGCGTTGGTAGCTTCGACACTGAATGGCCCCAGGAGCTATAGATGATCCTGAGGAAATCCTACATGTTGCACAGCTGGCAGGACCTTATGTAGCCTTCGATCATTCCATTGGCACGGATGAAGACACCGACAACACAGCCACGTGCTGATCTAGCCATTGTATATGAAGTACTAGGATTTGCCAGCTGCTAGAACTCTCCTCACCGCACAGGATGAGGGCGACGCGTGACCAGCTAACGTGGAAATTTTAAGCCAGATTAGTTCTCTGCCGTTTCTAAAGCCACAATATACGAACTTAGGGCACCCATTCCACACGACCGTCAGGATCGCCTTAAGTGTGATAGACATATGCTTTCTTCGCTGAGAGCTTGGAAAGCACATTCCTGCTTTGAAGAATCAGATGTGCATAGCATTCTACCTAACGAAATAAGAGTTACTATTGTGAGAATTTGGATTTTATTGCGAAAGCAATACTGCGCTTGGATTTGAGCCTTCAGCGTCATCCCGGCGGATCCACGTTTGACCTTTAGGTTGACCTCTGTTGTGGCGTTCATTGATGCGCTCTGACATAGACAGCGTTGTAGACTGCGTTGATTTGCAGGAAGGGAAAGGCGTTTTACCAACGGTGTGGTTTACAGCACACCTCAATAGCTTTTTAAGCTAATTCCGGCGTTCATTGATGCGCTCTGACATAGAGAGCGTTGTAGACTGCGTTGATTTGGAGGAAAGGAAAGGCGCCTTACCAACTCTGTGGTTTAGTGGAAACCTCAATAGCACTTTAAGCGAATTCCGGCGTTCCGTGCAGCACTCAGGCTTTTGCCTTTCACTACTGTAGTCGCTAAACTACGACTGGAAACTACGAGTATGAAAAGTATACTTAATACGAACTTCAGATACAGCGACCGCATTCCGCACCACCGTCAGGTTTGTAGAAGGTGTTTTGGAGAACCTTTTTTTATGGGGTACTATCAATACGTGACACCGGTTTTGTACTTCTGTCTCCTGTGCAGCGAAGAAAACCAGAAGAAAGTCCCGTTAACCTCCGTGGAATTTTATTCTCGTGTTTCTTTCATTCACAACAAGATGTGTAATTGAAATTTTGTGATACTCTGTGGTACTGTAGGTGTATTTAATTGTCCCAGTGTGAATAGTGTTACCGGTGCCTATGTTCTATTTTTTCTGGGCTCATCAACACAAAAATTAAGTTGTTTTAGAAGAAATAAATATACACCGTGAAATTCCTGCGCTTATAAGCTCTAAAAACCATTGTCCTGACGTCGAATCATTAAGTACAAGCTAGTAATTTGAGGCAAAGTTCTTTTTGTTGTTACGGCTGCTCTTCAAATCTCTTGTCCTTTTCTAAGACATTTTCAGTACAATAGATGCGTCTCTTATAGACATGATCACACGTACTAGCACAGACATTCTGCTAGAACTGTTATTTGCAAAACCGCTACAAAAAAGAAGAGGCAGAATAGAACTGAGAATTGCTCGCGCGCACGCATTCTGCCTGCTCCCTGCAGAATTCCATCTTCGAACCTTTGCGCCACGTAGAGCAATCATTTTTTTGCCAGGCGAGGCCATGCACTTTGTGTCTTACAGGGGCGTCCCTCCGGACCCTCCTCCGCGAGCGACGTCGGCGGCGCCGCCGCGGCTCCGGACTTAACGCGTCCGGATGGCAGCATTGAGCAAGGATCGGGCTGCTGCAGCGGCTACTACGGGGACAGGGCGACCTGCGCGGAGCGGTCATGTTGGCGTACAACAGCCATCCAACTCGACGAGGCCCACGTCGTCCTGGTCCGAGTGTGCGACAGCGAACCCGGACAACAGGGAGGTGGGGACGACAGCCGTCACTGCGCAACAACTCGGTGGCAACCGAAGCTGCATGCAAGGGACGCCACCGAGCTTGGCAGAGCCGTGAGACGTTCTCGCAGCTACCAACTCCGGGCTTCGAGAAAGAAGAGTTGTCCGGTGAGTTTTGCGGGGTCACGAAGTATTCTCAGTCGCATAAGTGAACATGTTTGCGAAGTATTAGTGATAGTTTTCAAAAGTTAATAAAATGTATCCTGCAAAGGTTCTCGTTTTTCGCTACCTGTCGGAGCGAAAGACAACAAGGCATTTGTGGGCTAAAATTTAATTGAGTAGAAATGAGAGTTGACGTTCTTACCCAATTAGCGGGACATTTTTGCAAAGAAAAACCATTAACTTGGCTTTTACTACAATTTCTCCTTTTTTATCCTTTTCTCGGTACAGGTGTACAGCCATTGTAAGGGTGCTATCGTACCTTTCCTTTTACTGCTTAAACCGCATGTCCAAGACGTCTGAGATGTGTTTATACCCGACGACACAGTATAAAACCACGCACACAGCATCCGCGTTTTGACTGAGGCGATATTCTAACGACGCCCCTGTGCTGTTCGTTGTCAGTGCACGTTCAAGAACTCCAGAGAGTCAAAATTTTTACTGCTGTGCCGCTTTCTCTCTTCCTTTTTTCGCTGTTTCCTTCGTCCCTTTCTTTATAGCGTGCTTGCGTCGTCCACCAAGAAGTACGACATTTATTTTAGGGCCTCTGCTTTCTTCAAAACCAAATTTTTTTTTCGAAGTGCCCGGCCCTGTCCTACGACCCCGCACGCCAGTCGATGACAATGTTGAACATGCGGCTTACCATAGGGTGGATACTCTCTCGCGCGATGAATTGGTTGATTGATTGATTGATTGATTGATTGATTGATTGACGGATGGATGCATTAATTTATATATCAGTCAGTTGTGCATCTGGTTGGTTGAACCAAGGCCGGACGGGACGGCTGGTGGAGGGGACGATGGGTAGGGGGATTGTGAGGAGTGCCTCATAGGACCGCTGAGGCAATTGCGCGGCCAGACGTGGATATAGACGGTGGTTGGTCCTTGAGATTCCAGCTAAGCGCAGCACTCTCACAACCCTGTTAGGTAAATAGAGGTTAATTGAGTATCACTGGCGTCGACCAAAATGCTGCCATACGGCTACAAAATAAAGCTATAAAGCTTTCCTCTGACCAACTTTGTTGGGTACGTGTGGCGTTCTCCAGGGTGTGTTTGTCAGGGCTGGCGGATACCCAGGTGATTTGATATGAAGTGCCTCAGTTCCTCACATCTCGTGTACACGCGGAAGATGGTGAGGTTCATTGGGTGCTTTTGCGCGAGGTTCAGTTGTGTGTATTCACTTGGCTTGGGCCAATTGGGTCCGATTAAGTGTACTGACTTGGCGCACCGTCGGCCCGCCGACGATTGCGGACGTGGCGGCATGTGACTTCCCAATTCTGCTTCGTGGGGGTCGTCCTTGGCCAGTGCTGTATGGGAACGTAGGATGGCGAAGTACTTTGCTGATCCCTTATACGCTTGCCGCCACTTGCAGAGGTGAAAGACGGAGGAGATGGGCATAAACGGATTATATATGCGCACGGGCTTTCTCCATTTCGCGGGCCAGGCGGCGACCTCAAAGAGCGGAAGTGTCTCGCCATCTGACGCCTAGTCCGAGGGTAATAGTCCGTCATGTGAATCCCCCTTTCAATGCCTGACGAGGAAGGTTGATTCGCAGGGTCCAGCTACACGCGTGGAGAGGGAACCATATGTGAGGTGTTTCAGGGAAGCCCACCTCTAACCTTAATGACAGGCTTTTTCAGGTTTAAGAATGGTTTAGCCACATAGCTTAGCGAATGTCTTTGCGACCTTTCTGGGAGGATATCAGGAAACCCGTGAGACCTTTTATCTAGTAAGTTAAGAGGACCTAACTGCTTAAATCATGTTAACTAATCAGTGTTTGCTAACATTTTAACCATTGCAGTTAAGCACCTGCTTGCAGTGAGAGATTTGGAGCCGCCCTTTAGCAATTGCCATATACGTTTTATAAAATTTCGAAAACGTGATTACTCTCGCCACTGTTGTTCAACGAATTTTGGGTATCATGTTCCAAAAGCGATGCTCTATCGAAACGCGTGCGGCTTTGGGAAGCGCAAAGGAAGGCCCCTAGCGCATGTACCACATTGATTTCTAACGTCTTAGTTTTAACCGCTCGTTTTGACTCTCTGTTTGTGATCAAAACCCCGTACGGGCAACAAAACATCGCACTGCAGATTCATTTGGGGAGTGACTGTAAATTTAAAAAATTTATGTCTGACCTTTCGGGCCTAGGCTTTAGAATGAGGTTTCGAAGTTTCCGCTCAGCGGGCCCGAACGTGGGCTGAAGTTGTCGGACAAATAGGCTTTGAATAAGGCGCTTTTACAGCAATATGCGCTGTGCAGTTTTCTGCAGTTTACTCGGAGGAAGACGTGTCGCAGGTAGCTCTGATTACCCATGGCTGAGCCTTCTGGTCCTTTCTCATGCAGTGTACGAAGAGCATGAGCGCTGCTTCTGCAAATGCATCTGTAATATGTGCCTGGCCTAATGTGACGCAGGATGTGGTGGCCCTTCATCACGACAAGTGGCTGATTGAGCCGTCAGCAATGCTTTTTCAACAACTAGTGTTATGACTGCCGCAGGCCCTGTATCCAACTGACAGAATTAGCAACATGTCGACGTATGAATATATCTCGACCGTACAGAGCTGCCCATGTCAACGAAAATTTAGACGAGGAAGTGGTGGAGCAGACTAACAGTAGAATGCCAGTGAGGGGCGTAGGACAAAAAGTCATTCAATGCCGACTGCAGTGACGTTCTAAGAAGCATAGAAAGCTTGATATATCCTGTTATTGTCTCCTAGAGAGAGCAGGTAACGTTAGGAGCAGAGATAAGTTGTTCAAATGATTACATGGACGGGAAAAAGGTGCTGTGATATGGTGGTGTGTGTTACCGAAAGATATTGTATTGTATTGTGTGGTATAAGTGTTTAACGTCTCAAAGCTGCGCATGAGTTATAGATGCCGTGCTCTAGTGCCCTGGATTAATTTCGGCTAGCTGTCTTTCTTTAAAATGGCACTGAGGAGAACAGTATGCGAGTGTTGTTGTCAGAACAAACTTATCCTTTGGCCTTTCCCGGCAATGCCCATGTTTTTCCGGCATCAAAAGAGGTCTTTAAGGCCGAGAAATTTGGATTTAACAATCTTCGCACCTGCTGACCAGGACGGGTTGCTACCAATTTTGAAGTGAATGACAGTGCAGGCTAGCTTCTGGGATGGTTGCCCGAAATTCGTTGTTGACGAGCCCATTTTACTTGCGAAATCGGCCAATTATTTCATGTTTTAGACTTTTCTAGCTTAGTAATGATCCGTTGTGAGTTAGAATGTTCTCTTCGGGATCAGAACTCGTATCCTATATAGCCTTAAGCCATCAAACGTTTTACTGTTAACCGATCGGTGAACAACAAGGAATCGATGTGTGATCAACCAGAACGGGTTGCGCAAAGCGTTTGATAACCATTTAAGATTGGTTTACGGTTTGTTTTAAGGGGCCTGACGTCCCAAAGTGACTCAGGTTATGAGGGACGCCAATTGAAGGGCTCCGGATATCGACCACCTTAGGTTCTTCAACGTGCACTGACATCGCGTAGCAGAGCGGCTTGCACCATTTCGCCTGCATTTCGCATTTCGCCGGCCGGGATGGAACCAACGTCCTTGGGGTCAGCAGCGGAGCACCATGAGCACTGAGCCCTCGAGGAGGCTGCGTAACCATTTCAGAGAAAAAATTAAGTTGTTTAAATAAAATCGTTGATAATGAACGGTTATTTCTAAATTGATTTTCGCTTGGTAGCGCAATGCCAATTTTCGCTTAGTCGTGCTCAATTTAAAAGAAAGAGGTGTTCGGTAAGGATAGAATGTCAACATTCTCCTTGCCAGCGTGATAAACCTGGTGTTGTAGCCGCGGCGAGCGAATCGGAGGCAGAACGACTTAGCAACATGTTTAATCGGCATGCTGGGCCGTACAGATTAAGACTCACACATGAGCGATCTGCTCGCTGACTTCTTAACAAGACAGCCGCGCTCCCCCTCTCGGCATTGCATCATCACACACATCACGGCATCACGTGTCACTACATTGCAGCTGCGCACAATGCGATCACATGACTCCTCATTCCCTTTCCCCCTAACTGTTTTACAGAAGCTCTATGGGGTGTAACGATCAGGATGCTTCCGAGAACGAGCACTGCGCCGAAGAGGTGGCGTGTTCGGAGGTGGCGCATGCTCCTGGAGCTGTGGTGCAGGCAGCGTGGACCTTGCAGGCGAACTGGCGTTCTGTCCCGGCAACGTAGATGCTTGGGCAGGCTGTGGTGCTGATGAATCCTGTGGCTCAGACGTATCCATGGAAGGGATCTTAGCGGATGACCCTTCTGGTACAGATACGGACATTGAACTAGGCACAGAAGGATACACAGAAGGATACACAGTTGGCCCGGATTAAACACTTTGAAACCAACACGGACGTAGGTTGTCGACATGCACAAACCTCTGTTGGTGCCCTGTTCTAACATTGTAGGTGGATGCACTGCACCGCTGTTCTACAACGCCCCGCAACCACTTCGATTCCCCAGGACGGACGTAGTCCTTGGCCGAGCACAGGGTCGGCTTCCTCAAATGATCTCCATGAGCGCCCACTCTCGTTAGCCTTCTCTTTCGTCGAGTAGAACCTGTCGTCATACGTTTTTCCAAGTTCGGTTGGAGAAAGGTCAGGCGTGTGCGTGGCTTCGATGACAAACAATTCCGCGGGTGTCAGCCCCGTGGTCGCGATTGGTGTTTTTCGGTACGTGAACAGAAATTGGTCAACCCGATGTTGCAAAGTTTTTTTTATTCCTGTTCTTCTCTCGCCGAGAACATGTCGCAAAAGGTCCCGCTTAATGGTCTGTACGTACCGCTCTGCGCTTCTGTTTGATGCGGGGTGGTACGGTGGCGTCCTGGTATGCCGGACACCATTCCTGCGGAGAAAGTCTGCAAAATTCTTGGCACAGAACAGTGGACCATTGTCCGTAACTACTTCTTCCGGCAGGCCGTAGGACGCAAAGACACTCCGCAGCTTTTCAATCGTCTCCTCGGTAGAGGTGGATGGCATGACGAACACTTCTGTCCACTTGGAATGCACATCCACTAGGACTAGGAGCCAGTAGTTATCTGTAAAAGCAACGTTCAGATGGGTTCTTTGCAATCTGCGAGTTGGCCAACCCCAAGTTAGCAGTGGAATACGTGGCGGAGCATTTTGTGTTAACTGACACGTGTCACAGCTTTTCACAATCTGCTCAATGTCCTCCGTGAGCTGAGGCCAGCACACAAAGCTATAGGCGAGCATTTTCATGCGCGTCATCCCGGGGTGTCCTTCGTGCAGAAGATGCAATACCCGTTAGCGCAACCCACGAGGTATAATCAGTCGATTTCCCCATGTCGCACACTGCTGATCTACAGATAGCTCATGTCGCCGAATGAAATAAGACATTAGGTCATCATCTGTGACATGCGGCGGCCAACCACTCATCGTATAGCACAGCACTTTCGACCATACTCTGTCAGTTCGAGCGCGCTTCTGAATTTCAACAACTGAAAGAAATGCGCATAATCCAAGACATCATTGCGATTTGCAATGGGTAACCGTGAAAAACCGTCCGCATTTTCAACCTCTCGACCTTTGCGGTAAACCCAACGATAATCGTACGCTGCAAGCAGTAAAGCCCAGCGCTGCATGCGGGCTGCTGTCATCACTGGTACGGTTTTACCATGAGCGAGCAAGCCTACCAAAAGCTGATGGTCAGAGTAAATCTCAAAGAGATGCCCGAATAGATATTTGTGGAACTTTTTCACCCCAAAAGCAACAGCCAGGCATTGTTTCTGCCACGCTCAGGACCACACGGCCCTTAAAATTTGCTTACTTCTACCCGAAAGCGTTGACGCCTAGGAGAGTCCAACGGCTAGCGTGATAAAAAAAAATTGCACTATTTTCTGTTTATTCTTCCCTCTAGATTATCTTTGCTCTTATATCTCTCTTCGTTCAGCAGAATTTCCCTCGCAGTGAAAGAAAAAGGCACTGAGCGGATTTTTTGGCGTGGAGCTAACGTCTGTTTTTACTAGATTTGTGTTAGCTATACGGACATTACTTGTAATTTGATCTTCAAAGGTGCTGCAGTACACCTTATCGCCTAACGTGTCTTATGCAGGATGGGTTCAATGGTTTGCGAGCCAGACGCTGTGGGCTCTGCGACGGATAGCCACACGCGAGGTGGCGATTCAACTGAAAGCGACATCGGCTGATCTGCTCGCCTCCTCGACAACCACATCTGCCAGCAGGCTGGCAGTGCTCCTGTCTGGTGGAGGAACTCGACGCTCTGCACAGGGCTGCTGGCACTGTGCTTTTACCTGTGCTGCTGCTTCTGCCTCATGCCCACACATCATCGCCGCCAGTTTCACTTCCTTTCAAATCATTGCCGCGGTTTGCCTTTCATCGTTTGCAGCATTCCTTCAACCACCGATGCCACTATGGCAGAGGGGAAGCCGGCAGCAAAGATTTCATTAAAAACTGTTGCCAGTATTATGCTGTTCCCGTACCCTGTTTTGTGCGTGTTCTTTTTCGCAACTTTACGATGTCTCTCAATGTGTATAAAAAAAAAATGCCCGGCATGGCATTCTTGAATGTTCGCTGGTGTGTTCGCAGAGTCAAGTCTGGCCAAGTAATGAACCGTGCGTCTGAATTCGCGGCATGAAAGCAATCATGCTCTCCAGCTCCGACAAGCCGCTGACGCCAGGGTCAGAGCCCGGACGGAGGCAGCCGCCGCGGTTGAAACGCTACCGGTTTCCTAATAAAACCATTTTCCACCCTCTATCCGCAGTAACACCCCCCTTTCCCAACCCCAACCGGTATCTTACGCATCAATAAAACTTTTTATGCACACACGCACGCGGTCCGCGCTTTCAACCGCACTGTAATACACCTCGCTGCCGTTGTCGAGTGTGCGTTCATCTGTGCATGGGGCTCGGTGTGAAGTTCTGGATGTTCCCACCGGTGAGAAGGATGGGACGCGAAGTCAGCGCCACTGTCAGCAGTCGCTATGATTTTAAAGAAAAATTGAAGTTCGGACTGTTGACGCGCACAGGCTGCCGTAGTATTAGCTGTTTGTGGCCTAAGTACCTTTGAGACCGTTGGTTGAGTCTCGTTACTCAGGCCGAAAGGCAATGTCTGCATGTCATTGTAAATATTCGTGACTCGAGGTTACGGATGTGAGTACCGTCCTCTTGCAACGATAAGCTACATTCGCTGCACCTGGCTCGAATAAATGCGCTCGTCTCTCAAAAACAGCACCAGTCGTAGTCACTTGCACTCGGTCTAAGCCAGGAATTGATTTCGCCAAACCCAAGGTCGTTAGTTATCCTCTCTACATCTATCCTAGCTGCATGAATTTTACTTTCTACTGAACTACTGGTGATACGGCTCGCTTCAGGCGTAATAGAAGCAATCGAGCCTCTAATTCATGACAGCTATCATAGATTTATGCAGTGCGTTTCAGCTAACTTGTGCCTAGTTGAAAACACAGCGCGTCCTACGAAGATCCTAGTACACCGTTTTAAGAAACCGTCTTGACCAGTTCAACATACTGTCATGTGTGAAAGAAACAAAGAAGGTAAATGCATTGAAAGGTTTCCCATAAAAATTGAACTTGCATTTCTACGTCGTCCACACGGTGCTAAGACATTCATTCTCGTTGGGAGAATATTTAGCGTCACCTTTAGACAAAGAGAGACTAATGAAAGCAATAGCTCGTTCTTCCCCCGGATTTGAAACGGAACAGCTCACAGGACTGCGCTGCTTGCATTGCAATAGAGCTTCGTGCCAATAGGTATAAAATGCGCCGGATTTGCTAATTAACCGAGAGAAATTAGCTAATTTGCCACTAACTTTAGTGCAAAATAGTCAGTGTTAATATTGCACACGACACCTAGATATGCCCGGTAATTTTTTTTTTCCCGCGAAACTATAGAGGGGTTTCTGTCCCTGAGACAAAGGTAAGTTCCGCGCAATTAAAAAAAAATGCCTATGAATAAGCGTAGCGTATCGCAATGTTAGCACCCTTAAATGTACTGCGATTTAGAGAACTCGTTTGCACAAAGCCGCAATGAATAAAGGAGCCACCGGTCACAGTGATGACGATTCCGCACGAGCACAGGCAACGAGATTTGCTAGAATCAAGATGCTGGTAGGAAGGGGGCGTTCACGCCATCGGCGCATGGTCGCCGTTTTAAGGTATAGCACGGATAATTTTAGAGTGTCAGCTTGTAGCTCGTTGCCCAATTTCACACCCTCGGCGTGGGAGGGGCCGCGTCGTCCGTAGCAGTGCGCGAAGGTGTTACCAATTCTGCGGGCGTGACTTGGCGCGTTTGTTTCAGCGTGAGCACTGCAGATGATGACTCGTCGCGGTGAAAACTTGTCAGCGCGCCTAGGTGATGCGAGGCGAGTAATGGCAGGGTGCGTCTCGGAAGAATTATTTGCTTTAGCGCCGCAGCTAACGCTCATGCGTTCGTGTTACACATTTGTAACCGCCTTGCGCGTTTTTTTTGCCCTCTAACGTGGTTGCGCCAACGCTGCAGCATCGTTACGCTAGTTGAAAGGAATTCCCGCTCTTGCCGCGCAGTTATCGCTGTTACAAGCTGTCCGCTCATTCGGTGCGGCTTTGTTTAACCGGGCTCCTTGACATGGGAGCGTTTGAGAGGGGTTAACGTCGCGACGTGGAAGTGCAGTGTCATGTAACAGTTTTAATAACTCGCGGGTTTATTTTTATCCGTATGAAAAGGAACCACGCTGAAGTTACTGCGAAGGAAAAAACTGAAATGAACATTTCTGAAGGCGGTCTCCCCTTTGAAAGTGAAAATTTTGAGCTAGAGTACAGGCTAAAATTTTAATTAATTAATAAGTAGAAAATCACCGGCTGCCATTAGAAACCATGCTGACCAGCCTACCATCTTGCTCTAGCAGACTGTTCGTAGAGCGGGCTGTCATTTTTGTAAATCTCGGAACAAGTTTGCTGAAGAACCCCGTATATTGTCGGCAAAGTAGAAACCTACGGCGCTTATGTGAAGACGGCTGAGAGGAGTCGATATTTAAAATGAAGGTGCCACTGCGCTGTTCTGTACACGGGGGGACGGCACGTTCGGCACTTAGATTTTTTAAATAACACTCACCAATCGCCGATGTGTGAGCGCCTCTCGTAGAAGCAGAGCCGAATGTCGGTAAAGTAGTGATACAAAAGTATCGGAATATTTACTGTCGATAGCATCGATAGTTTTTTTGAAACTATCGATAGTGTAGAAAAAAAACTATCGATAGTGCTACTATCGATAGACTATCGATAATATTATGGATAGTGTACTATCGATAGTAATACTGTCGAATCTACTCTCGATAGTATTACCATCGATAGTGTTGCTATCGATGGTACTACTAGAGATGTTATCGCTATCGATTGTGAAACTCTGAATGGTGAGACTATTCGTAGTAACAATATTAATATTATGCATTTGTTTTGCAGCGATATAACCAAAACATTTGCGATACCTGATTGGTTTGAAAATCTCATGAGGCTTAATCTCCCAAAGAGACTAAAGCTCTGAGGGATGCAATAATAGAGGTCTCCGGGTAAGTTTCGACCAGCTGCGATTCTTTAACGTGCACTGGGAAAGTTCGGAAAAATACCTGCAACTGCATCCGATGAAAGAACAAACAGCACAAGTTGTGCTGGCTTGAACAATACTATCATGCACTGCAGACGTCGTCTTGCTGACGTAACCGCTACAGAAATGGTTTTCGCACACATGCTTCGCAACTAGGACATTCGCAGGCTAACATTTTACCCAGAAACTTTACGTAGGGAACGTCTGCAGAGCTCGGTGAGCTTAGGCTGCGAAAACGGGCGAGTCGTGTCAGTTACTCATACCGTCACCTCCATACCACACACTCGGGAAAGCAAGTTTAGGATGCAGTGGGTACGCGTGGTTGATTTTATAGTATCGATAGTACAAGTAGTACCGATACGGCCATCGATGGTATTATCGATAGTACTATCGATACTTCTATCGATAGTACTATCGATAGTACCATCGATGGGCGTATCGATACTACTTGTACTATCGATACTATAAAATCAACTATCGATACTACTATCGATAGTACCATCGATAGTCTTTTTTACCATCGATAGTTCGATCGTTACTTAACTATCGATAGCACCGATAGTACTATCGATAGTTCTGCATCACTAGAGCAACGGCATGCGCACAAATCCTGCTAGTTATATTCGGAATTCCTGGACAAAAATTTTGAATATCGCAATATTGTAAGGTGCTGTTATGAAAAATTGAAGCTATAGATAATCCATTCTTTCGATGCAGAGCAAAATCGTTTAATGTTTTTCCACCGCTGCGTAGAAACCATATAGGGGACTTTTTTGATGACAGCAAAAAGGTTAACTGCAAACAATGCAAGCCTGCTGGCTGAGGATCTGCGGATATATTCATTGTTGTAGTAAACTCTTGATATATATATATATATATATATATATATATATATATATATATATTGTAATGAGGCGACTTGCACAATTAGTGTGGACGGCCGGTCTTTGTTCAAGCGGTGCTGCTCAGCAGGCCAGCGTTCGCGAGCGTGCACTCGAGCTTCGTCAGCTTCGTCTTCAATCTTCTTCGTCTCCTTCGTCGGCACTAGCCGCTGGGGCAGCAGACCCCCACTTTCTTTATTACAATATCCCCGGGGTGAGAAGGCGCCATCCTGGCGGCCTAAGGGCTCGAGACGATAGCTGGGTCGTAGTAGGGCTTCAGGCGGTCTAGGTGCACAATTTCACGGTTGCGGCGGCGATTATCAGACTAAGGCGTGAGGGGCTCGATCAGGTAGTTAACTGGGGATGTCTGCTGAATACGCGATAGGGGCCTTGGTATTTGCTCAGCAGTTTTGTAGACTGCCCCGAGCTGGAGGAGGGCACCCAAAGCCAAACCAAGGATTGAGGAACATAAGACGACGGCAGACCGGGGGAAGCTGCGCGGGCGCTTTTCTGACGGTGCTGGTCGTGAGAAGTAAAGGAACGGGCCAGTTGACGGCATTCTTCGGCGTACGCCGCGGCTTGAGAGACGGTGGTCAATTCGGACGAATCGGGGCAGTATGGGAGTATGGTGTCCATGATGGAAGAAGGCTCGCGGCCATAGAGAAGAAAATACGGGGAAAAACCAGTAGTGACTTGGGTTGCAGAATTGTAAGCGTAAGTAACGAAAGGTAGAACGCGGTCCCAGTCTGAGTGATCGGCAGAAATGTACTTGGCCATCATATCGCCGAGGGTCCGGTTAAAGCGCTCGGTCATGCCGTTCGTCTGCGGATGGTACGAAGACGTCGTGCGGTGAACGATATGACACTCCCGAAGGAGGGCTTCCACGACGCCGGACAGGAAGACGCGACCCCGATCGCTGAGCAATTCCTTAGGCGCACCGTGACGAAGAATGATGTTCTGAAGTATGAAACCGGCTACTTCAGAGGCGGTCGCAGCTGGTAACGGTGCAGTTTCCGCATAGCGCGTGAGATGATCAATGGCGACGATGATCCAGCGGTGGCCGGCGGCAGTGAAGGGAAGAGGGCCATAAAGGTCAATTCCAACACGGTCAAATGGCCGGACGGGACACAGTAAAGGTTGCAGAGGAGCAGGTGAGTGCGGTGGTGGGTTCTTGCGACGCTGACATTCCAGGCAAGAGCGTATGTACTTGCGGACAAAACGGTACATGCCCCGCCAATAATACCGAAGGCGTAGGCGGGTAAAAGTTTTCAGCAGACCGGCATGACCGCATTGCGGGTCATCATGATAACTGGCACAAATGGCGGAGCGGAGATGCCTTGGAATCACGAGCAGCCATTTGCGACCATCGGGGAGGTAGTTCCAACGGTACAGCAGCTGGTCACGCACAACAAAGTGATGGGCTTGACGACGGAGCGCTCTAGAAGGGAGGCGCGCTGAGCGGTTGGCTAGGAAATCCAGAAGAGAAGTAACCCAAGGATCCTTGCGCTACTCAGAAGCCATATCAATAGTGTCAAGAGAAGGTGTGAGGCCGGAAATAGATGGTGGGTCAGGCTCAGAGGTCACAGGGGAGCGCGAGAGAGCGTCGGCGTCGGAGTGTTTACGACCGGAACGATGAATGACCCGAATGTCGCAATCTTGTAAACGCAGAGCCCAACGAGCGTGGCGGCCAGATGGATCTTTGAGTGACGACAGCCAACAAAGGGCATGGTGATCGGTAAATACATCTAACGGGCGCCCATATAAGTAAGGACGAAATTTTGTGATCGCCCAAATAATCGCGAAACATTCTTTTTCTGTGACGGAATAATTAGTCTCCGCTTTTGTGAGCGCACAGCTGGCGTAAGCAACGACGTACTCATTGAAACCAGGTTTCCGCTGAGCTAGAACGGCCCTGAGACCAATGCCGCTGGCGTCTGTGTGTAGTTCTGTAGGCGCGGAAGTGTCGAAATGGCGCAAGATCGGAGGAGAGGTGAGGAGCTGGCGCAGCGTTGCAAAAGCTTCGTCGCATGCAGGGGACCAAGCCGACAAGTCGTGGCTACCAGCGAGAAGTTGCGTCAGCGGGTCGATAACGGCAGCAAAATTCTTGATGAACCGGCGAAAGTAGGAGCAAAGGCCAAGAAAGCTTCTGAGTTCTTTCAGGGATGTGGGCTTGGGGAAATCAGCAAATGCGCGGAGCTTGGCAGGGTCCGGGAGTACACCATCCTTGGACACGACGTGGCCTAAGATAGTCAGTTGTCGAGCTCCGAAGCGACACTTTTTCAAGTTTAGCTGCAGGCCAGCGTCACTGAGGCAGCGAAGAACACTCTCGAGGCGAAGAAGATGAGACGGAAAATTCTGGGAGAAGATGACAACATCGTCCAAGTAGCAGAGGCATGTCTGCCATTTAAGCCCACGGAGGATGTTGTCCATCATACGCTCAAAAGTGGCAGGCGCGTTGCACAGACTGAAGGGTATCAGATTAAATTCATACAGCCCATCAGGTGTGATGAAAGCTGTTTTCGGGCGATCGACTTCGGCCATCGGCACCTGCCAGTACCCAGAGCGCAGATCCAACGAAGAAAAGTACTCCGCTCCCTGCACGCGTCATCTATACGAGGCATGGGGTAGACGTCCTTCCGAGTAATTTTGTTGAGCCGGCGGTAGTCTAGGCAGAATCTAATGGAGCCGTCTTTTTTCTTCACGAGCACAACCGGAGAAGCCCACGGGCTGTGAGAGGGCTGGATCACGCCGCGGTGTAGCACGTCGTTCACCTGTTCATCAATGATGCGGCGCTCGGCGGAGGAGACGCGGTAGGGGCATTGGCGCAAGGATCCATGGGTGCCAGTGTCGATATGGTGGCGAACGGCTGCTACACGACCCAACAGTGCTTGAGGGGAGTCGAAGGAGGCGCGGAAGCGCTGCAGCAAAGCGATGAGCTGGGCGCGGTGGTGAGGTGGTAGAGCGGAATCGACAGAATGGGAAAACATATCCGGGGAGGACGGGTCGGCGATGTCGGCGGGAGGAGTGAGGGCGTTGATGTCATGGGCGGCAGGCTCATCACGGACAGGAGAAGCGTCGTCGAGATCGATGACATCAACTGTGCCAAGCGATTCTCCCCGAAGTAAAGTGGTGGGGAAAGGCAACGGGTTCGCGACGTACAGGGCACCCCAACCACCAGAAAGTGTGAGCACGGCATGAGGGAGCATGACAGATTTTCGGTGTGCACAAAGAGGAGAGGGTGAATAGAAGACAGTAGCGTCAGAGAGGGCAGCACAAGTCAGCGGCACGAGAACAGATGAGAAAGCTGGCACGTCGACGTCGTCAGCGGCGAGAATAGGCGCGGCGGTAACAAAGGTTTTTCTACGCAACATGACAGCTGCACTCTTTACACAGAGGTCGCCATAACCCCAACAGGAGGATCAACTGCTTTTATAAGCCCGACACACCCTCAACTCTACGGCCGACAAACCTACTCTACTGACACTTTCTCATCATTTCTTTCTTTGTAGCTGCAAACAATATTAAATGCCATAGCAGCTTTACCTGATGACCCTCCTTATAACCAGGTGCACCTATGTACCCATTCCCAAGAAGCCGTGAAGCATCTAAAGAAAGTCCGCGGTACCCTTCGGGTTTCCCAGGCCATACATGCTGCTTGTAAATCTTACCCGGTGCCTATACGCATTCAGTGGGTTCAAGCTCGCACAGATGTCCACAGCATCGCACCTGACATATCTCGTGAGACTGACACTCCACAAACTCCACCTGCCTCTTTGCCACCAGATCCACTTCTGACACATCTAACATCTTCAGCCTCCCTCAGGCAGCGTACACGTGCTCTTATTCCCCCGTGTACCTACCCCCTTCCCCCCAACCTATCACGGGTGGAGGAGGTCTCTCTGAGGCGGCTGCGTGTCGGAGTGGCCCTTACGCCTGCTGTTCGCAACCAGTGGAAAAGTGACAAGATTCCTGCGCCGCAAAAATGCCCTCACTGCGAGGCACCCGCTTCCGACACCAATGTCCACCACCTACTGTGGACATGTCCCGGAACTTCACTGGTGCGCGATCAAGTTCTTCAAGAGGCAGGACTGTCTGCAAACAATGACTCTAGTTTGAACGTGTGGGTAACTAAAAACATTTATGCCCGAAGCTTATGTGACTTTTTACACGCAACCGGGCTTCATGCATTTCTGTAACTTATTCTACCTTTCGTGACTAACACCACGTTTTATGCCGCGCGGCACACTCAACGTCACAAATAAATAAATAGTAACAGGGGAGGCGTCCAGAAGAGCATCACATAGCGGCGACAAATTTCAGCACGTGCACAGTCAATGATGGCGTGATGCGCGGACAGAAAGTCCCACACGAGGATGATGTCATGAGAGGAGCGGGTGAGAACGAAGAACTCAATGGTGTAGGAGAGGCCATGGATGACGAGGCGGGCAGTGCACGCTGCCAGAGGGCGAATGGGGTCAGCGCTGGCAGTGCGAAGCGAAAGGTCCGAAAGCGGCGCCATCACTTGTTTTAGTCTGCGGCACAAGTTGCGACTAATGATGGACACGGCAGCACCAGTGTCAATGAGCGCGTCAACAGTAATACCTTCAACGATCACTTCAATAACATGCATAGGAGCGGTGATAGGGCTTGAGACGGTCGTTGACGGCGCAGTTCTTGCCTGCGGAACTGCGGCGCCTAGTTTTCCGCTTGGAGGGGCGGTGACCGGCGGCGCATAGGAGAGAGCGAACGGCGGCGAGGAGACGGCGATCGATGGCTGCGGTTGTAGGAGTCGGAGCTAGACGGGGAGGGGTTCTGAGGAGGCAGAGCAGAAGAGACAGGTACGGAAGGCAACGGAACCTCGTACGTCGGCGGGCGCCCGCAGTCGTGAGAACCGGATCCGCGCGTGCGGCACCAGCGGGCCACATGACCAGCGAGACCGCAAGCATAGCATATCGGGCGGTTATCTTGTATAGGCCACGGATTCATAGGGCGCGGACCTGTACGAGGCAGAGGATGGTGAGTGAGTGGCAGTGCAGGGGTGAGCTGCCGCTGAGGGTACACGGTGACAGGTGGCGAATAAGTAGGCACAACCGGCTGAGGGCGTGGCCGGGCGACTGCTTCTGCATATGTCAGCGGTGCAGTGACCAGAGGGGGTGGATTAGTGGGCGGCAGGACCTCAGCTACCTGTTCCTGGATGACACGGTGAATAGATGGCGACAGCGATGGAGTTGGGGCGGGTTGGCAGGTAACTATCGATAATTGACGAGCGACCTCCTCCCGCACAAACTGCTTGATGTGCTGAAGAAATGTCGGCTGATCGTGGGCAGGACCGCCTACCGCCAAGCTGGAAAGGCTGTCGTCCGGGCAGATGGCACGCCGGGGTACATGACGCTGTTTGCGGAGCTCGTCGTAGCTTTGGCAAGAAGAGACTACGTCGGAGACGGTTTGAGGATCTTCTGACACCAGCATTTGAAATGCGTCGTCCTCAATGCCTTTCAGAATGTGTCGTATTTTGTCAGTTTCGCTCATAGATGGATTGAGCCGCTTACACAAGTCAACTACGTCCTCGATGTAGCTGGTGAAATTCTCGCCGTTGTGCTGGACACGACTGCGCAAACGTTGTTCGGCACGAAGTTTTCGGACAGCGGGGCGGCCAAAGACGTCAGTCAGGCTGCTTTTTAGAGCCGCCCAAGTAGTAAAATCCGCTTCGTGGTTGCGGAACCACAAGTTGGCGACATCGGTCAAGTAGAAGATGACGTTTGTGAGCTTAACGACGTCGTCCCACTTGTTGTAAGCACTCACGCGTTCGTAAGAAGCCAACCAATCATCTACGTCGGTATCGTCCGTGCCGCTGAAAATCGTAGGGTCGCGCTGACGGACGGCACCGGAACAGATGACAGCGGTGGTAACGGGCTGCGCCGAGGAGTCGGTCGTCGTGGTAGAGCCTGTTAGCCTGGGCATCGTGGCGTTGCAAGGGAAGAGCAGGCAGCACCTCCACCAAGTGTAATGAGACGACTTGCACAATTAGTATGGACGGCCGGTCTTTGCTCAAGCGGTGCTGCTCAGTAGGGCAGCGTTCGCAAGCGTGCATCCGAGCTTCGTCAGCTTCGTCTTCGATCTTCTTCGTCTCCTTCGTCGGCACTTGCCGCTGGGGCAGCAGACCCCAACTCTCTTTATTACAATATATATATAACCGAAAACCGAAAGCACCGCCTTAACAAATTACGCTCTCCGGGTACCGTACAATACGTAGCTAGCGAGTCAGGAGACCCACCTCGTTCACACTGCATAGAAAAAGGCGAATTGCATGCGGCAAAATATATATGGAACATACACGCTAAAATACGTCGTCCTGAAACCGTAAATATTTTTCAGACGTTACTTCTCCTGTGTATTGGCATCCACTCATATTTCAGGGAAAAAAAGAATTTGGGAGCTATTAGTGAACGTGCCGCCGTTTCCGCAAAACAACGCATACCCAGCAAATCAGCGCAAAGGCATTTTTCTACGCGAAAGAGTCTATGAACGCCATTTTCATAAACGCCATTTTCATGTGCGTGCGTGCGTGTGTGTGTGTGTGCGTGTGCGTGTGCGCGCGCGTGTGTGTGTGTGTGTGTGTGTGTGTGTGTGTGTGTGTGTGTGTGTGTGTGTGTGTGTGTGTGTGTGTGTGTGTGTGTGTGTGTGTGTGTGTGTGTGTGTGTCGAACCGGAACCGAACCTGAACCCGAATTTTTGCCTGGAACTGGAACCGAACCGAACCCAAATTTTTTTCGCCATCTTGGAACTGAACCCGAACCGGAACAATTCAAAGGAACCGTTCCGAACCGGTTCGGGACTCGGTTCAGCCGCACATTTTGTGCACCACGGCATACTATTTTTTATTTTTATTTTTTCAGACCAAATGGCGTATGCCAGCGCGCAGATTTACCCAGCGAAATCTGTGAGCGCTATGGAGTGCGAAAATGGCATCCAGTCGAAATGGCATCCAGGTCAATAACAAAACTGAAAGAAATCTCGTGTCTAGAAAGAAGGCTGATTGGCGTTTCCGCAACGTGCTTTTGGTAATTCTAAAGTATTTTACGCCAGATTGACGTGAAATGTTGGATTTTATAGTCTCCCCCTTTCACATGCTTACGTACAGCTTTACTCGAATTTTTAGCACTGCTTTAACTCGTAAAGAACTAAGTGAGAATGGTTTCCTTTTCTTTGAGTCGAGTACCACAAATACGTGAAGCATAGGCGCAATGACCCAATCACGTTGTGCAACATTTACTTTCTGAGGCATTCCTTGTCTCAGATAGCAGATAATGAATAAAACCCCTCACGATGGCTCAGTGGCTGTGGTGTCATGATACTAATGCCAAGGTCGCGGGTTTGATACCGGGGGCCAGGTCGCATTTTGATAGCGACGAAATGCAAAAATGAGTGTGTGCTGTGCGATGTGAGTGCACTCTGAGGAACCCCAGCTGCTCTACGCTAATCTGGAATCCTCCAGTAAAGCTTCCTGATAGACTCCGCGCCGCTTTGACGCGCTAGAACACACATAATACTATTATTACAAAGCAAAGAAATATACATATGTGTTTTCTTTTTAAAGAATCCGAACATTCTTTGTTGCACGCGACGGAAATAAGCAATGAAAGGCGGGCATGTAGCAGCGGTGCGTTACTTAGAAAAAAAAAGTTATTACAAAAAGAGGCAATGCGGAAATGCATGCGCTCGCTGAGATTTGAAAAACGCCTAGAAAGGTGCTACTGAATTGAAATTTTACTGCGATGAACTGATTTTCGGTTATATCGATGCGCTGAAATTGTTTTGCTTATATAAAAAAAATGCGAATCGCTAGCGGGCAGCTTCGTCACGCTGTTCTCAGATTGCTGCATCTTGAATACTCTGACGGGCGGCTTACATCTGCCTCACTGCCGCCCATGAGGGAAGCCAACAATAACCGAAACCAAGGAGCATAGGGGATGTACTTTTCTTAAAAGTAAGTTGTGGTGTTCATCAATAGAAGCTTAAAGAGTAATTAGTTTGAACGATAATTGATTAAACTGAAAAAAAAACACATGCCGCCAATAGGATCCGAACCCTTCACCTCCGAATTTTGCATCCGGTGCTCTACCACTACGGCGACGATTTTTTGCTTTATTGCATGGAAATACTGCCGAAAAGGAAAATCGGACTAAGTACATGCCACGAAACACCAGGCTGTGTAATACGAGCCCACCATATCCCTGCAAGTCCCCACCTCCCTAAACATGAGAAGTCTGCGAGGCACACCCATGCATCTAGATAGGGGAGCCAGCAAGGCGGCCCTTCCAGGGCAACATATACTCCCCTCACCAAAGCGCACTGCTCATGGAACAAAGATTTCAATGACCGCAGTGATTCGGCGGCAGTCCATCATACGGCTCTTGAGACTAAACAGTCACAGCAACACTCAACTTAACGCTCTCGAGACTGCCCTTGTGAGCCTCTACAAGGCAGCTCTCAACCTCCCTATCACTACTTCTACCACTAAGCTCTTTGCCACAGGCCTCTTCCATCCTCTTCGTTCTCTTCTCAGTCTCCATCGTGACTCGCAGCTTGCCCGGCTTTCCCTTACCCGTCAGGGTCAGTGGTTATTGACTCAAGCGGGTATCTCGCCCATTCCAATCTCCCCGTTTACCTCTCCTATTCCCACCCCCGCTCCCAATCTTCGTATCCTTCCCCTCCCGACCAACATGTCCCTCGTCCTGCACGCCGGACGTCGTCATGCGGCCGCAAAGCACCACTCTCCTCTCTTTGATACCCAGGGTGTAGCTTACACGGATGCCTCCTTCGTGGCTCCTCGAGGTTCCTGCGGCTACGCCCTGCACCATCCACACCTCCCTGCTCCTGAAACCCACACCAGCGGGCCGTATCTACACCCTCCAGACGCATTGTCCCTCGAGGTGCTCGCCATTGCGCATGCCCTCCAGTCATTTGCCCTCCTTCCCTCTCTCCAAGAGTACAAAGTCTATTCAGACTCATAAGCCGCTATACACCATATACAGAAACGCACCCTGACCCCTTCTCTCCAACAGGAGGTCGAACGAGCGGTCTCCGCACTGCAGCCTTCCATCGTTTTCCTCCGCTGGGTCCCTGGGCATTCAGGGATTAACGGCATTGAGCTGGCCCATCAGCTCGTCCGCGACACACTTTTCCGGGCACCGTTGATCCCCTGGCCCAAGCCCTCGGAGGACGATGGGAGACTCACTCTTCGCCGCACCATAAAAGAGGTCTACCTCGAGCTCCGCCTCGACAAACGCCTTTACCCTCCCCCTCATCCATCACTCACGGTGCCGAAGTCTCGCCTTCTTCGGCACATTCAGATGAATGCAGTTATCACCCCGTCCCGCCTCTTCCTCTATCGTTATCGATCGGACCCTTCCTGTCCCAACTGCCCCTGTATCTATGCGGACGTGGCCCATTGCCTCTTCTATTGCCCGGCTGCTCAGCAGTCGGGTTCCTTCCCCCCCCTCTCTATCCATCACCACCTGGCTCGACTGGCTTGGCGCTGAAGGGGAAGAAGAACAGCGGCTTCTGGTCGCCCGGGCGGTCGACATCCTCGGCCTATAAGTTATGGTCGAATAAAAGTCTTTTACTACTACTACTACTACTACTACTACTACTACTACTACTACTACTACTACTACTACTACTACTACTACTACTACTACTACTACTAACTACTACTAACTACTACTAACTACTACTACTAACTACTACTACTATTACTACTATTACTACTATTGCTACTATTACTACTACTACTACTACTACTACTACTACTACTACTACTACTACTACTACTACTACTACTACTAAATAGATCACACGGCACAACACAGTTTTTCTCCAGTAGCAAGAAACGGGTACTAATCCGTGTGATTTCAATGTCCTTCTCAAGCGTACGTTCGCCGTAATTATGTCCCAGAAGAGTGTAGCATCATTGCACAGAATAAAACAATGGTCAGTGGTCTTTGGCGAATTGCGCAGGCGGCAATTTACCGTCCATGACACAAACATCTCCTCAGCATGAAGTAATGCCTTGACAGGCAGCGTCGGTGTGTGAAGTTTAGAGAAAAACGTTTTTGCAGCAGAAGAAATAAATGTACATTCGCTTAACACATTTCAAAGCACTGGTGTTAAGGAACTCCAGAAAAGGTTGCAGATACATCAGTACAGGAAACAAATACCCTGTAAGTACCTGAATCGTCTGCCTTCTGGACAGGCTCTACAGGTAGTCTAAAGAAAAGCGCACAGTGAGGAAATTTAAGGGGTCCGCTACTTCCGCGCTGCGGCGACGACTGTCTAATCTTTTTGGCTTTCGGGGGTGCAACCGAGGTGTAGTGCAACCGAACCATGAGAGAGTTCACCAGCGCCACCCTCGTAAATAGCAGCGAACGTAATGCGTCTTCTTTTACCGAGAGTGCCACATAAAAAATCTCTGCATCTTCCGTAACCGAGAGTAGAGTAAGCATGAAATGTTTACGGGCATAACACATTGGTTGTAGATGGTACTAGTCAAAATCTTGAAATGGGTCTAGTGTTCAACACACCACACCACACTCTTCTTGTCGCGTCGAAGGGATCGCCTGCAATCTTAGGTAGGCAGCCGCGAGCCGTGGGGGCCTTGTCGCTTTCGGGAGCGGCCACATAATCATTGCGTTGTCGGCAGGGGCGAGCAGTCTTCTGCTGTGGCGTATCACTCGCAAAGCGATCGCTTTCCGCAAGAACGCTTCCTACCTCTCCTTTCATCAGGCTCCATTGCTCGGCTTAAGCAGCTGTGACGGTGGCGGAATTGAAATGCAGGACGATTCAGAAGCGTACGCGGACACGACGAGACGCAGGCCTGACAAGAATTATATGCAGCGCGTTCGAATACTCCGCGAGCGTGTATACATCTGCCTGCCAAAGAGGGAAACATTATAAGCTGAAGGCCCAGCGGCCGGTCTTTTCATACGTGAGTGCGGGACCGCGGCGTCATCCTTGGGGACGGCGCGGAAGCAGCTTTTCCGCTCAAAGCCCTTCTCGCCCTAGAGCTCCCCTCTTGCTCTAAGCGGCCCTCTCTCAAAGCCCCTAACAGATCACGTATGAGTCTCGTTAAATCTCGTACGGTGCCCGGATGCTCTCGTTTCAGCTCCCGGATGAGTGGAATTCAGTGCCCGGATGTTGGCTCTCGGTTTCGACAACGGGAACTGTCGACACTGCCGACAACGGGAGCTAAAAGCATTTCATGCTTAAAACGTGGTCGAACGGTGAGGGCGGAAGCTTTGCGAGAACCCTCGCTTCGGGTTTTTTGTGTCTGAGGCGAGAGGCTTAAAGGGCAACTCCGGCGATTTTTCAGCCATTTTAAGTTAATGGCTGTTTTGTGTTCCTAAGAACCTCCTGTAATGTGTACAGTACAAGGTTTTCAAAAGCAACCGTAAAATAATTTTTAAACAGCAAAAAAACGCAAAATTCGAAACCGAAACCGCAAAACCGAAACCGGGGAGGTGCCTTCGTGCAGTATTGACTGTGACGTCCCGAGCGGGTTCGCCGCGCTGTGAAGTCCCCGTAGATATCACAACTACCCTGAGCCGCGCTGCCGACATGACTGAAAGCGCGGAGGACAACTTTTCCGAGACCTGCGAGTCTTTAGAAGACGACTCATTCGACGATTTTGGACTGGACGAGTCGCCTTTTAGTTATGATCCACCGCCGCGCGAGCCAGCCGAGTCACACCACAGGCCGCGTCACCTGCAGCACGGAGACGGTCTGAACTCGGAGAAGTGACTACTTGAGTCGTTTCTCGTACATGCATTTGTGACAGAGTCGTCAGAACAAAAGTTAATGAGATGCTCCCGCCGACAGCTGTTCGTGTGGCCAGTGCCGGCCGACCCAGCCAGATGAAAGAATCTGCTGCCGGAACGTTGCCGCGGTGCACAATGTCCTTATAGGGCATGCATCACCAACAGTCCTCTCTGCGAAGCTTTATCTCGACGGCGAGCTTTTGGAAGTGAGTTCACGCCAGCTACAGTTCTACAATCCAACATTCCTCTTGACGGCCGCGCTTCGTTCAGCTGGCCGCTGCGATAGACGGTTGTACTAGAATAACGTTGGCACAGAATGTGCCTTCAAGCGCCAGTTGAACGAAGCCTTAGCGAGTCCAAAGCTTTCTTTGAAGTACACGCTGTCTTCATAGCAATCTGGCGCGAAATGTTCCGAGCACAAGCGGGAATGCATCCTCGGAGGCCAGTTTACACGGCGGACAGCCCTCACAAACTTGTCGCGAGGGTTCTTATCGCTAGGAAACCTACGCTACATCACGCCCGTTGTCACAGATCAAGAATTTGTGCACCCCACAGCACAACAGAAGTTGCTGTGACCCATCACTGTGGCGTACACATCACATCAGGCACGTTGAGATGGCGCGAAATTGAACAGGTGGTCGAAATAATTCCGGAGAGCTGCACTACGGACCTCTTTCTTCCTTTCTTCTTTCACTCCTCCCGTACGTCGCGGTTCGGGTAGGGTCAGCTTTCGTATATTTGTCCCTGTGGTCACTGAATTGACCTAGGTCAACAAAGCCTTCTATATGAGTTGAGGTTGTCATGTCCAAGTGAGCAGAAAGTTTCATCTCATCTATGAGCAAGCCCCCATGGCGCCTAATTCCATCAAGCTCTTATGTTTTGTTTTTTTTACACACCCAAGAAGCTTGGTGCTAAAGCCATACGATGCTTTGAAGCCCTGTAAATAGAAAAAGCAGTTACTTTTTGTTCATGTAAAAAAAGGCACATTTAAATACCTTCATGTATCTTTGCAGACAGACTCGGCTAGGCAGCACCAAGATTTTATGAGACCTCAGATGGTCATACATTCGTGGACTTTTCATCCTTAGAAGGATACATTCCAGCAGCCATTCCTTGTTGTAACGGTACCCATGGTTGGACTTCCTTCTTGATACTTCAAAACATGCACGCACAGCGGGTTGCTGTTTTTTGGGAAGCTCTTTAAGCTGGAAAACATATACAGAGTTACAAAAGTAAATGCTTTTCAAATAAAGAAAAAGAGTATTCAGGCTAACCTTTTCCTCAAAAAAGGTTGCTTTGATTGCCATGTTTTTTTCTTGCATCTTTTTGAGGGCATCTTGCAGAGAGTTCAACTTATTATTCCTCCGTTGCAGGGTACGCATGGCATACTTTAGCCGTTTTGCAGCAACATTTGAAAGCTGGAGTCGAGCCTTGTTTTTGCAGCGTAGCAAGCGAGCTTTCATACTGCTTCTGCTCTTTTCGCATGACAAGCAGCGGTTAGGTAACTGTGCAGATGTACCTGAAATGAAAAAAAAAAAGACATTTAAAATGTATCAGTCTGGTCGTCAATGTTAAGACATTACTATACACAAATTTCTATAAGCTGTATGCAGTCCTTCAAGTCCAGAACAACATACGTTGTGGTACTGATCCGTTACATGCTGATGAGAACAGGCAATGTCCGGATAATCTTCCAATGTTGTTCATATTTAGCTTCTCGAACTCCTTGGTATGGCCAATTCCACTGCACACGGTGAGGCTGTTTGCGTACGACAATTCACCTTCTCCTTGTTCTTTACACCGCACATCGCATTCCTTATGAAATTGCCCAGCCAAGAAGATGCTGCACTTGACATGTCCTTCTCCAATGCAGAACACTACCATTTTGGTAAACACAACAGGCGGTGTTTCGCCCTTTGCAAATTCTGCAGTCTGGTAGCAGGCAATGTTGTTCTGCTTAAGCTTCTGCAGTGACCACAGTTCCGAAGGTCGTTTCAGATTGAAAATGAATAGTTCCTCAGCGAACGGCTCGGGCATTCCACCCCACTGTGTATCTGCAGCCTCCACGTCTGCCGGGGGGCATTCCTCCGTCGTGTCAAGGCAAGCACCGCTTCTTTTTGAAGGTATAGGAGCTTGTGAGGCATTTCTTCTTTTTCTTTCTTTCGGCAGCATTCTGCTAATGTATTTCGGTAGGTTAGGAAATACAGTAGGTACTGCGTCTTCTGAGAGGGCAGGAATGGAGCGCGGTATCAAGACCTCAGCTCCATTAATAATGTCCTTGAAGTCACGAACGATAAACCTAGAGGCAACAGAAAGAACAGACCATAGTGATCAGTTTGAGCTAGCGTGAAAGAGCAGGATGGGCATGCTGCGAGAATGTCGTGCAATGCGTTATGTACCGTCACACAGCACGCCGATAACACGTGTCACACTTCTGTTTATTCTAGACGCTTTCTACATTCCAATAAGTCTCACCCAAAAGCCCAGCTAAAAATGTTGGCTACGTACCGTGAGTCGAAGTGTCTTTCGCAAACTGCAGAATTCTCCTCCAACGCCTTGTCGAACCGTGGGATCGCTCGAGACCACTTGGCCAACATTTCTTGGCAGGCAGGGGCACGGAACAAAGAGACTTTCTCTGACGTTTTCCTGTATCCCGTGTCACACCCAGGCACAAAGCACCAACGCTCGGTCTTATTTCTTGCTGGTGGAGGCATCTCCCATGAGAAAACGCTGCACTGACAACTGCTACGATGTGCGCAACACCGACGCGGCTGTGAGGTTGAGCCAGGCTGACCAGGCGAAGCTTACCGCGCCTAGTCTAGCCACCCTACCGCGCCGCTAGTAGCAGCGCCACATTTCCCCTGGCGGCATCGGTGCGCAGAGGGGTCACGCGCGCCCGAGGGAAAGCGCCTCGGTCTTCACGCCTCCCCAGTCCACTGCTGCGCCATTTACTTTCCTCAAAACCAATTTTCAGTTTTCCCCTGCACTGCCAGCGCCAGCGCGCGCCCAACCAGCTTGACACGCCACCCCGCCAGTGACGTCACAGAACAGGGTGGCCTGTAGAAGTTGCTCGATCAGTGGGTGCCGCTCGCGTCAGCTCGCGTCGAGGAGCGCTTGTCTTCAAAATTCGCTTGCGGAAAAACTACGCCGGTTTCAGGTGCGAAATTTTACATGAGGCATCAGACTTTCATAAAGAATACAGACTTAAAATTTCATTTCAATCTATGCACATCGAAAAATCGCCGGAGTTGCCCTTTAAAGGGTCAGTCTACTGAATTTTATCGACCATATTTTCTTTGCGGCAACCGATAGCTCTTTACTCAAATTACCGTTTAGCCAGCTGCGGTGCCAAGGAGTGCGGTAGAACATTTTAAAATAGAATTTATTAATGTGGGAACACATCTGTATGAGATGGTAGTCTCATCTGGCAACCATCTGGATTTCCGCCGCGCGGCGACAAACATGGCGGCGCCCGTCGAAGCCGGACCTCTCGCTTCGGACTGAATTCTCGTTGTTGCTGCCTTTTTCAGTGCGTTCACTGGCCATAAATGGGGCGCCTGTCTTTCGCTTCGTCTCATCTCGCCTATAAGAAAACATATAAGAGATAAATTTGCTTTATTTTAATTATTAGAGCGACGATTCTGCCGCTCCTAGGCTTAAGTGGAGAGTCGGTTTGTTTACAGCAATGGTTCCCGTCCTGACGACCAGATGGCGCCACTATAGGCTGAGTTTATTTTTGCGTCTCTGCTAGCATACACTGAACTAAAAGTGGGAATGTGCCTGTGTTTTGCGTACGTGTAACTATAAATATTCATGTGATTTACAAAAAAAGAGAGCGGTACGCCTTCTACAGTTTACTAGAACAAAACGTGCGTTTCTCTGACATTGGGGCATACAAATGGTGCGTAGTATACTCACTTATGCTTCTACAAAAAAAGACTACCACTTTCTTGAACAAAATGAACGTTTGGGGTCGCCACCATGCTTTTTTACGCGACTTTTAACGCCGAAATAAAATATAAATTCCTGCCTAAACCGGGCGCAGACCCCTCGTTATTGATGTTATAGGGTGCCAACTACCAGAATATGCCATTATTTATACACTCATCTCGGTGAGTAGACTGACCCTTTAAGGTTGGTTCACATGCAAGCGAATGGGCAACTGAGCGGCGTGTCCCAGCGAAAATTTCCAACTTGTTGGAACCTCGCCGCTCACCACCGCGACGACTCAAAAACAAGTTTTTGCATCGCGGCGTCAGGATTCGCTAGCGTTTTCGCGTTCTTTTGTGGAACGCTTTGCGACGGCACACGTGCAGCATTCACAGCATTCCACCTCAGGTAGATCGGCTGCAGCTATTATTCGCCCATTCTCGCGTTCCGCGTGGTAGACGGCGTAACCAGTTGTTCAAGTAGCAGAGCGAATTAAACGCCACCTGGAAGGTGGCTGCCACGGGAAGACCCCAAGAGTGGCTAGCAGTATAATACGCCACATGCCAGGTAGCGTGTGATGAGCTGCGCTTAAACTTCGCATTACCGACAACTGCCACCGTCTGTCAATTTTTTTGCCAGCGAGTGCCTGGATGTGCGCCCACCGAATTGTGCACGCGTGTGCATACGCATGCTTAAGCGCACGCACGCACACACACACACACACACACACACGCGCGCGCGCGCGCACGCACGCACACGCACACACACAACGGAATTTTTTGAATTTTCGAGAAAGGAGACTAAACTGCTAACCCAGTAAAGAAACCAACTACAATACTCTAACCCTGAGTGGGAATCTAGCCAGTGATGGCGGGCGCAACAGAGAAGCTTCGTTGACTGATGCCTTAGGCTACTCGGCCATCTTCGAAGATTCTTTTTGTTATTGCCGCATGGGATATCAGGAACCTCCCTGACCTCGTCTTACCTTACTTGACTGGGTCGAATTCAGTGACCTCGGCATACGGCGTCATGCCACTATCCCTCCCTTGCTCTGCCCGCACACAAAAAATTCTGAAGGCGCACACGTCAAGAAAGGGCGACCAGTAAGGAGGTTGAACTTTCACAGCATATACGTTCTGAGCTAAAATGACCTCACTGAAAGTGGCAATTGTGCGTGTTTATGAAGCATACGGCTTTCCCACACGCTAAGCAGTCTTATTAACTGGAAAAGTTCACACGGAATTCCGGAGCCCTTCATTACTGGCACAAATCTTATAGTGTAAGGCATGACCTCAATGTCCTTTTTAAGAGACTGCTGAAGTGAGCTACATGTCTCAAACGAACATAGCGTCACAAATATTTTCCTTGTTCAATAGTTCCTCCTTGCTTGCAGATATAGCAATTCACTGATCATGGCACAAACGTCCGCTTGGCTCGATGTCAAGTCCTAACACGTAAGGTCGACGTTTGAAGTCTAAAAAAGGTTTTTGGGGCCTATTCAATGTACATCCTCTCAACTCGCCTTAATATAAGGCCGTCAAGAAAGGCTAGGTAAGGCTGCGCGTAGAGGAAGTAATGACCGATCAGAACCTTTGTCAGCTGCCTTCTGGAGAAGCCGTACAGGTATTCTAAGGAAAAGCGAATGTTTAGGAAATCGAGGGCGTCAGCACAAAATTTCCTCATGACTATGTACATAAAAGACAGATGAGCATTTAGTCACCTAATAAGTACAGCTGCCAGGAAGCGGTGGTTTTCGGTTTCGAACAATAAAAATCATGAAACAGGTTACTGGACA